>NW_028291928.1:0-22564 GCF_963383615.2 Lipophrys pholis | reverse complement strand
CCCAACCCCAACCCCAACCCAACCCCAACCCCAACCCCAACCCCAACCCCAACCCCAACCCCAACCCCAACCCCCAACCCCAACCCCAACCCCAACCCCAACCCCAACCCCAACCCCAACCCCAACCCCAACCCCAACCCCAACCCCAACCCCAACCCCCAACCCCAACCCCAACCCCAACCCCAACCCCAACCCCAACCCCAACCCCAACCCCAACCCCAACCCCAACCCCAACCCCAACCCCAACCCCAACCCCAACCCCAACCCCAACCCCAACCCCAACCCCAACCCCAACCCCAACCCCAACCCCAACCCTTTATAAGCAGCACTTAATTTAGCCATAAGAATGGATGTCTTCTTATGACTTTAATTAATAATAATTTATCATGGACAGTGGAGAAGCTAGTGAAACCAGTCGGTTTCGAGAAAAGACTACCATCTCCATCCGCAGGGAGGAAAAGTTAGAAACCATCCGCAAAAACAGGGAGTTAGCCAACATCCACTCACACCCTCTCTCCTCTCAACTTAGCAAAAACAGAAATCCTGAGTTGATTGACTACATAGAAGAAGTCCTCAAAACCACATTCACCATGGATAACTTCTTGAATCTCGCTAAGGCTTGTTACAGTGACAAGATTCAGGACAACCTCTACGGAACCATCGGCATTCGCAAGTTACTCACGAGCTCGATCAACCCTCCCATCCAAGCAGTCATCGATGCCAACCTCGTACCTAAATTCTTGTCCTTTCTCAATAAACGAGAAGTAGCCTACCTCGTCCTTGAAAGCACATGGTGTCTGACCAACGTAGTGGCAGGTTCAACATCTCAATGTCAATCTGTGATTGAAAAAGGCGGAATTCCTTAGTTCATCAAACTCTTGACATAGACCGACCCGGACATCGTAGAGCAGGCCATCTGGTCTATCGGCAACATTGCTGGGGATTGCTCTCACTATCGGGACATGATCCTTCGAGCTGGGGCCATAGACAAACTCTCCAATATTGTCATGAACAGTTCGAATGAGGGTCTAGTACTGAATGGCACTTGGGCTTTAAGCAACTTGTGCAGAGGCATCCCAACCCCAAAGTTCTAGCTGGTGCAGAACGCCATCGAACCTATATGTAAAGTGATCAAGATGCAGATAAAAGACCTAGAGATTCTGATGGACTGCAGCTGGGCACTGTCTTATCTGTCCTAACGCAAGCAGCGTATCAAGCTGATAATGGACACCGGAGTGGTTCCTTACTTGATTTGGATGCTTGAAATTGATGACATTAAGCTACTGGTCCCAACCATTCGTAACATCGGCAACTTGCTGACTGGCAATTAGATCGAAACCCAATACGTGCTATCTTTTGGTCTGCTGGACAAGCTATAAAGCTTATACGAGAACAGCAAAAGCATCATCAAGCGAGAAATATGTTGGTCACTTTCCAACATTGCTGGTACAGTTGTCGAGCAAACCGACATCTTGATTGCCCGTGGGACCCTTTTCACAAAGGTCTTTAACCTGGAGAACGTGAAGAGCTAGATCAAAAAATAGATCATGTGGACAATCAAGAACATCTGCATGACAGGATCCCCTGAGAAAGTGATTGCCTTCATCAACCAACATCAACTCCTTGACCTTGTCCTAAGAGAGATCAGTTTATCGACTGCTGAGGCTTATTATCTGGAGACTTTACTTGAAGCACTGTTCCAGATGTTGAATCTGGAGATAAGCCAGCAACTGGCCATCCGACCCTTCTACCAGCGCATAATCCATCTGGGCATGTAGAAAGAGATCGAAAAGCTACAATACCATTAATCCGAGGAAGTGTACTTCAAAGTCTCCACTCTGATAGAACGCTGTTTCTAGACAGAGGCAGCCATCTGAACATCTATTATCATCTAGCATCTAAATGTTGTTGACAGCTTTGTATATCTTTTGTGTGTCCTGCACTTTGGTGGTGGTGTTAGATTCCATCTTGTAAGGACAAAGCAATTCTACGCATTCTCCTCAGACACCAAGCCCACTCTCTTATAAATAAGCTGCCTACCAAATACCGAGCCTCTATAAAACAATTCAACAGCCACCCTAGCTACATCCAGCCAGTTCCAATAAACATCAAGGAAAATCAATCTGCTACTGTACGCCTAGTACATTGTTGATCTTATTCTTTGCTTAATATCATATACGGCTACTTCTTGTTCTTGAACTGATCGGCTGATCAAGATGAAATTGAAAATAATAATAATATCATCAAAAGCAATCAATATGTTTCTTGCTTTTGTCTGTTGCCACTGATTAACTAGTTCACAGGGGTGATAGTCTTGGCTTTGAGAACTACTCCGATGGTGTCAAGGACGGCTAGATGTAGGCCTTCAAGGATATTGTAAATGCTGCTTCCCTTTACCATCGTAACAGTACAACAAACTGGATGTAGTACACTGCCAAACAAATGACTCTCAAGTATAACAAGGATCCAACCTTAGGCTACATGATCTTGATGCAAAAAGGGAACTCATTCTGTGGATTCTAGTACAATGGGGATTAGAGTGGTTCATTGGCTATTGGGAATGATCGCTATTTCCCTAACAGCAGCTACCTGTTTGCCCAGATCTAAATTGCATCATCTACCAATACAGATGATCGAAATAAATCATGCTTAATATATTCGTAATCTGGTAGCTTGATAGATATATCATTAAAACAATATGTTTCTAACTTTGAGCCTGGCCTATATGACCCATAGCCTCAGCGTTGTCACTGACCAGCTGCTTGTGCACAGTAGTGATAGGCTGGCCTTTGGGAACCAAACCGGCCCTGGAGTCCAGAATGGGGAGATGTAGGGCTTCAAGGATGTTGTTAATGCTGCTTCCCTGTACCACAAGGACAACCTCTCAGCCTGGATGCAGTACACTGCTAAACAAATGAACACCAGGTACAACAACAATGACTAATCTTTTGGCTACATCATTCTGAAGCAGGACTCCTCCTTTTATGGTTGGTCCATGTGGTCATCTGGTGGTGAACTTGGATCAATTGGCCCTGGGAATGATCGTTACTTTCCAGACAATAGCTACATGTTTGCCAAAATGAACACTGGGAACAAGAGCAATGATCTAGTTAGTTCTATCCATACAGGGAGGGGGATTGATTCTAACCTTGAGGCCACTATAAACAGTGTGATTGTTTAATCATAGGGTGGTTCAACAAGCTGCTAGATTTGTAATACTCGAGCAATATCATAGTCTCTGTAGGACAAGGATGGAGGACTGTGGAGTGTGTTGTGCTCTGCTAACTACGATAAGTTTGCAGGACTGATTCTCTCACTCGACCAGGCCTACATCTACACCAAGCCCAAGAACTGCTATTACATCCTTTACAAGAATTGACCATTGACCATTGGATCTTTATTAATAAATGTATTTTGCTATGTGTCTCGGCTATCTTGCTCATTCTTTGACCATCGCCTCTGTTTCACAGATGGGTTACAGTAGATTCGGATTTGGTAACTATATAGGGTCAGGAGTTGTAGATGGGTAGATGCAGTCCTTCAAGGATATTGTAAATGCTGCTTCCCTCTACCATCGCACTGACCTTACTGCCTGGATGAAATACACTTCTAACCAAATGACACTCAAGTACAGCAACTCCTCCTACAGCTACATCATAATGAAGTAGGACAACTCTGTTAACGACTGGTACATATATAGCACAAACATCGAGATTGGAGCACTGGCACCTGGTAATGATCGATACTTCCCCGACAATAGTTACCTGTTTGCCAAAATTGATATTGGTAACAAGAAGGAGAATATCCTATCTTTCGTGCACACAGGGGCTGGTATCAATTAGACAGTGGAAAAGGTCATCAATAATGTGATAGTGTCAGTTTAGGGTGGCTCTAAAAGCTGTTTAGCCTGTCATTCTGACCTGATATCAAGAGACTTACAAGACTATGACGATGGCCTGTGGAGTGTAGTCTGCTCTCAGAATTACACCAGGTTCAAAGCCTTGATCTACACTCCCAACGATGCCTACATCTACGCACATCCCAAGAACTGCTACTACATCATCTTCAAGAATTGATTGGCTGGCATTGTGTACACATAACATTATCAACTGCTTGTATGTTAGATCTAACCCCAGATCTTTATCGTTTTGTCACATTAGCCTGTGATCAGGCGCAGTCCACTTCGGTCAAAGCTGCAGCATAGGATCCCTGCCTCTGCAAGGATTGAACCTGGCTGGTGCAATGCTTTAGATCTCTTGGAAGCTCTCTCCTGATCGCCAGTCTGTGAACCTAAGTGTACCCTCATTGCCAGCACTCACCAATACGTTATCCTGGCTTAAAGCCAATGCATTGATAATTGAGTTGTGTTCGTCAATATCCCTCAAAAACTCACCATGCGGACATCTCCACACCTTGATGAAGTCTGCCGCTCCTGTGGCAAATGTGTACTCCTTGTGGTGTAGCACCATTGATCGTATGGCCTTCTTGTGATTCGTCAAGATTGCTGAGCATTTGCCTGCCACCAGGTCCCATAGTCTGACAGTGGCATCGTATGACCCTGAGATGACTTGAGGTTCATGTTATTGGGTAAGCAATGAGCCAACTGTATGACTGTGCCCTTCAAGACAGTACACCTGCGATCTCAGTCGAATGTCCCAGCACCTGACTGCAGCGTCTCTTCCCCCAGTCACCAGAATATCGATGGAAGGATGAAGGGACAAACTGTAGACGCCTGAGAGGTGACCGTGATAATTCCTGACTACTTTGTTCTGTTCAAGATCCCAGCACTTGATTGTCTTGTCTTAAGCGCAAGAGAAGAGGTAGGGATGTCGGTTAGAGACCGCAAGTCCTCGAATAGCGTTGATGTGTCCAGTGAGGGATAGCTTTAGTTTGCAGCTGGCAAGGTCCCAGAATTTGATGGTGCGATCATGAGAGCCTGTGACAAAGAATTGGTTTGCAGGGTCGACCGTCACACTACGGACCCATCCTGTATGCCCAACCAAAACTCTCAATAGTTTCCATTTGGCATGTTTTTCAGGCTTAAATTTCTGACTATTTTGCTTTGCCTTGATAATTCCTACAGCCATAGCCTCCTCAAAACCAACCTTTTCTTTGCTGCACTCCGCTAGCTTCCCTCCTTCCTTTTAGAACTACTACCCAGCTGAAGGATGTTGTTGTTTTTCAAATGGGTTGGGCTGGAGTGTTTTCCCATCGGGCTTCATATACTGGTAGTGATTTGCTTTAAGAGCAAGCATCTTCTGCTATAGTTCAGGCAGCTGGGTAGGCACTCGCATGGCAGGGGAGAACGCTTACTCTGTCCTTATGATATTCTGCTACATGATGGAATACAATACAAACAATCCAAGCATATCATATAGGGCAGTGGATAGCATGCTATGATAATCCATCCTAGTCTTACACCAGCTGCACTAATTCCAACTTTTGCTTTATCAACTTCTACATGCAGCTTACCCACAGCCTACAGAACATAATCAGCCAGACCGCTATCAAAATCAACAGGCAGACTATAGCACCTTACCGCTTCTTATGCTCGATGTATATAGTTGACAGCCAGATCAGCAAACTGGAAAATGCCAGAGTGGTTAGGATGGCGATGCAGCAGTGTGTGCTGGAGGAGATATCGAGATGAGAGAACTGTCAGGTCTAGTGGCAGATCAGTTTGAGACGGTAGGGTAACTAGCAGATTTAGCAGGTGGGTGATTAGTCAGGATGGTAGGTTTGTTAGAGATAGGTTGAGAGGCAGGTCTGATGGATAGCACCTAGCTCTCCCTTGCAGTTGCACAAGTCATGCCACAGATCATCACCAGGCTCCAAACAGATCCTACAGACAAACTCGTCTTTCACCATTAACAACCCAGCTAGTCCACTAATATGGAACTAGCCCAACCTTTGCTTAATTTGATAATTGATGGAGTTGATGCATGAGATGGTATACAGACACACTGCGTTTAGAGGCAGGCCTGAAGAAGCTGTTAGGTATCTGGTGGGAAGAAATGGACATGCTCTCTTTAAAGCCCTCTTGCTCGAAATTGGGGAGTTTGTCACCACTGCCGCGCAGAGGACCATTGCCATTCGCAAACTTATCAATCTTATCGCTTGCTGTGAGGGTGAAACCAAACCCTTCTTTGGAGATATCTTTAGAGCCACCATCCGAGCAATTGCTAGCAAGGACTAGAGCAAGGACTTGATGCTAGCAGCCATCGAATGCGCGGGTGCATTTTTAGAGGCTAGCTTCACCCTGCCAGTGGTCATCTCCGCATTCCATGAATAAGAGGAGAAGAAGCTCACTTCGCCCGTGCTGCTTGCCTGTGTAGATATCCTTACCGTGCTGATCAAGAATTACCATGAGGACAGTTTTAAAAGCCAGCTTAAGGACATCACTGAGATCGTTAACGTCCTGGAGAAGAGGCATCTTGAACATGAACAAGCAATACTCAGTTCAGCTAGGTTGGTAGGCGAATTGGTACGAGTGCTTGAAAGGCAGTTGCCTGACCATTCAAGAGTGCTGATGTCGATGTTGCTGACGCTGGATTCGCATCCTGATTGCAGTGCCAAATTTAAACACTCGATCAAGCAATCTTTATAAACGCTGTCAAAGCAGTGTGGGTTCCTCAGTCTATAAGAATGCTTTTTTGCAGAATTGGAATACTTCATTGACTAGTTCATGAGAGATAAAGGCTACATCAAATGGACAAGGGGTTCAATCGAGAGGTTTAAGTTCGACAGTATTTGTAGAGCGAGTGGCAAGGCCATACTTCCTTTCTTCCCTCAGGTCCTGGAAATACTCAAAAGCTGTATGGATGTCGCTCGAGACATCGAACTTAGGATGGACACCATGGTCCTCGTAGAAATCATGGTGAAGAACCCTGAGCTTAAAGAAGGACTTAAAGAGCATGCCAAGATACTTGCAGTGGAGGTGTTGCTACTGGCTCTTAGGTGGAAGGTTGGTAAGCCACAGATCAAAATAAGAAAGGCAGGAGTGGTCAACTTAATCCACGTTCTCAAGGTAGACCTGCTGTAAGAGCAAGAAGCTATCGAATGCATGAGAAAAGTACTGCCTAGCCTTTCTGACTGTATCCGTGATGATTGGGCTGTTGAATTGCGATATGCTTGCTGCTAGCTAGTTGAGAGCTTTCTAGTATACTCACCTGAGCATGTCTCCGATGAAGATATCAGGACGATTTACGCATTGCTGCTAGAGAGGTTGGATGACCCTCAAAACGGGGTGCGGATACAGTGCTGCTCGGCTATAAGTGGAGTGTTGAACTGCCCTGAATTGAAAAAGAATCATGCTATCTTCACCTACATCGTTGAAGGTGCGCTGGTACATCTCGACGATACTAGTGCTTAGATAAGACAGGCAGTAAGTGTGACTATAAAGCATGCAGCACGCTACGACTCACAATTTGTATCACTGCAAATAAACAACATCCTCTCAAGAGTACGGCACCGTGCCGATTTCCAAGAGATCCTTGACTATTGCAAGGAATTGGCTTGATCCATTAAATAATTTATTAAGCTTGTTTGATGATTTGGTGTAGTTGCTGTTCGTGCAGATGATCAGTAGTCACAGCACTAGACAACCTTTGTTTTCCACACAAGCAGATTTTAGCAAACTGACCGTAGTTAAGATCATTCCTGTGACTGGGGGGGATAAGTCTTTCATCCTCTGAAAAAATCATCCTCTGAAGCTGCTAAAAGTGTTACAAATAACAAAAACAAGCAATTCTTTAAAAATGATTTTTGTTTAGGTCAAACGTACCGGTAGATGATACAGTAGCATTTTTTGGGATGTGTGTAGATGTACATATAGTCTGGAGAATAGATCAACCCAGCCATCTCATCCTCCGAGCAAAATCCATTCCAATTTCCACCATCGTAATGTTACAATTAAGATAAAACTGAGCCACCATTGTTGCAGTAACTTGATTAATCCTCACTTTCTAGGATGGCATCATTGATGACAGCTTCAAGAGTTTAGTCGATGCCGGCTCCTGTCTCGACCTTGGAAACTATGCTTCTGCTCTTGTTCTGAATTTAGATCTGGGCAAACAGGTAGCTGTTGTTAGGGAAATAGCGATCATTCCCAATAGCCAATGAACCACTCTAATCCCCATTGTACTAGAATCCACAGAATGAGTTCCCTTTTTGCATCAAGATCATGTAGCCTAAGGTTGGATCCTTGTTATACTTGAGAGTCATTTGTTTGGCAGTGTACTACATCCAGTTTGTTGTACTGTTACGATGGTAAAGGGAAGCAGCATTTACAATATCCTTGAAGGCCTACATCTAGCCGTCCTTGACACCATCAGAGTAGTTCTCAAAGCCAAGACTATCACCCCTGTGAACTAGTTAATCAGTGGCAACAGACAAGGCCTGATCCAAACTACCCAGACAGAATATAAGAAACTTATTGATCCTTCTTCATAATGTAAAAAAAACAATAAGCAAGATCTGCTTCAACTTCCTTTGTTAATTTTCATTGTAACTTTATCAAAGTTTACCAACAAATGAAATTTAATAGATATTCTAGGTCAAGTCATTCGTACATGTAGATGAAGCAGTGGCACTTTTTGGGATGGGCATAAATGTAAGTCTGGTTGGGAGAGTAGATCAACCCAGCCATCTCATTTTCTGAACAAAATCCATTCCAGTTTCCTCCATCATGCTTATCCAGTTCCAATTTTACTGAAACACCATTGCAGATAGATAATTCATCCTAAACTCTAATTATAACATCGATGATGAACTCCTCAAGGGTTGAATTGATGCCAGCTCCTGTCTAGACTGAAGTCACAATGCTCTTATTTTTGTTCTGAATTGGAGTATTAGAAAACATGTAGCTGTTGTCTGGGAAGTAGCGATCGTTCCCAGAAGTCAGTGAACCCACCTAACTAGCAAAATTAGAGTAATAGCCACAGAATGAGTCACCTTTTTGTTCCATTATCATGTAACCTATGGATGAATCGTTATTGTATTTGAGAGTCATCTGTTCAGCCGTGTATTGCAACCAAGCTGTTATATTGTTACGATTGTAAAGGGAAGCAGCATTTACAATATCCTTGAAAACCTACATCTAGCCATCTCGCACACCATGTGAATGGTTGTCAAACCCTAGACTATCATTAACACTGTGTACTTGTTTATCAGTGGCAATAGTCAAGGCATGAACCAAAGCAAATAGACAGAAAGCAAGAAACATATTGTTTTTTTTGATTATATAGGCCGCAGTTATTGTGCAACCTGTACATCAGACTTGCACATCATGTAAATGTTCTGCTAGAATGTCAATACATGGAAAATGCTTTACAAAATGCATTTCTTACTGTTCATAATGTAATGGGCCTTAAAATTAAAATGGTAAGAGCTGCACACAGGGGTATTATCTGAAATAAAGATGTCTAAACTGTTTTCTCTGGGATGTTCATTCTCATTCTCCTTACTGGTTTCAGACTAAATCAAGTATTCTGCTCCACGAAATGTTTCATTACTTAGCATTTCGAGAAGTAAGATATCTTCTTGAGAACCAACGTTCTATCAAACCTTCTTTAATAATTATTACAGTTGCTAGCATGTGAAATCTATGGCTAACGAATGAAACCAGGAAGCTAAGGATAAGGAAGAAGGTTTGTATCATTGTTCAGTGTTGGTGTTTTGCTCTGGTATTAACTTGGACAAGGTGCTGAATTATCGCTGACGAGTAAGTCTATTGTATCTCTTATTATATGTCAGATTCTCTCCCATTCATAATATGATGTTATTTACTGTCTGGCAAGCCTTGGCCATTGCCTCTGACTAACTTCCAGTCCATTACAGTGATCTTGGATTTGATAACAGTTCTTCCCCTGATGTGAAGGATGGCTAGATGTAGGCCTTCAAAGATATTGTGAACGCTGCTTCCCTTTATCATCGTGATAATGAAACAGCCTGGATGTAGTACACTGCTGAACAAATGACTCTCAAGTACAACACAAATTCATCCTTGGGCTACATCATCATGATACAAAAGAATAACTCATTCTATGACTACTCCTTCAATGCAGGGAAATAACATGGGGAATTGGCTTCTGGCAATGATCGTTACTTTCCGTACAACAGCTACATGTTCGCTAATATTTATATTCAGAACAAGAATAAGAGCATACTATCTAATTACGAGACAGGAGCTGGTATCAACTCAACTTTAGAAGACATCATCAACAAGGTGATCATAGCAGCTGAGGATGAGTTGGGCTACTGCGATTGTAGCACAATAACGTAATAACTGTTTCAGTATAATAAAGAGAGTTGGAATGGATTTTGCTCAGAAGATGAGATGGCAGGACTGATCTACTCCCCCAACCAGACTTATATATACACTCACCCACAAAAATGCCATTGCATCATTTACCAATCATGATTAATCATAGTTAATCCCTTATGATATTACATGGGAAGCAGCGTTCACAATATCTTACATCTAGCCATCTTTCACGCCATAGGAATACTGTTATAGTTATACTTGAGAGTCATTTGTTCAGCGGCTATTATCCAGTTTTAAATCTATAATAAAAAGTACACCCGCTGTGCACTAGTTTGGTCAAAACTTGTACCGACAGTCTTTACTGTTTTATATGGATTGATGGATCATCTATCATTGATGACTGGATGTTGCAAAATAATAGCATTTTATGAAAGAATCATATTCTGATGCTGTTATCTGAGTTGTTGAGATGTGTTTTTCTTACTTTATTGTGATGAATTGATCATAAAAACAGTATTTTCTTGCTTTCACTTAATACTTATAATAAAACTTTTGTGGGATACCCAATTTCCATCTACATTTGTCAGTCTGGCTCATGACAAACTGGGTTGCTATATTTTTGTTTTGACTCCAATACCAACAAACAATCAAATACCGGTATCTCATCATCCTAGCAAAATCCATTCCTTCTTAATTAATTATACAAATAAGATATAACTGAACTTCCATTGTTGCAGGAAATGGTTAATTGAATGTTGATAAATATATAAAAAATAACATGCTTAGGAATTTTGGTTCGGGCCTTGACTATTGCCACTGACTAACTAGTTCATAGGGGGTGCTAGCCTTGGCTTTACCAACGATTCTTATCGTGTGAAGGATGGCTAGATGTAGGCCTTTAAGGATATAGTAAACGCTGCTTCTCTTTACCATCCTGAAAATGAAACAGCCTGGATGTAATAAGCTGCTGAACAAATGACTTACAAATATAACAACGACCCAACCTTAGGCTACTTGAACCATTTCGTTTTTTATTATGCATAAGGTAATCTGGATATAATACTTAAACAGTAGTACTTCTGTCAAGCCTTGGCCATTGCCTCTAACTAACAATTCTTCCCTTCCCCTAGCTGGCTAGATTCCATTTTAACACTAAAGCAATTCACAAGAAGATTGGTTGCTCTACCTCCTCTTCCGTCTGTTTAAAATGCCAAAATAAATGGGATCTGCTGAAATTAAAGATCAATAAATATAAATGATACAATAGCATTTTTTGGGATGTGCGTAGATGTACATCTAGTCTGGAGAGTAGATCAACCCAGCCATCTCATCATCTGAGCAAAATCCATTCCATTTCCTACCATCATTCTCATTCAGTTTTTTGATAATTGAACCACCATTGTTGCAGACGGGTGTATTAACCTAATCTTCTACGATCACCTTATCAATGAATTTTTTGAGGGTTGAGTTTATACCGGCTCCTGTTTAAACTGAGGAAAGTGTGGCTTTGCTCTTGTTCTGAATTTATATCTTTGCAAACAGGTAGGTGTTGTTTGGGAAGTAGCGATCATTGCCAGTATCCAATGATCCATACTCACCAATTTCATTGTATGAGTAACCACAGAATGAGTAGCCCTTTTGTTTCATGATGGTGTAGCCTAAGGATGAATCGTTGTTGAACTTGAGGGTCATTTGTTCAGCAGCGTACTACATCCAGGCTGTTTCATTATCACGATGGTAAAGGGAAGCAGCGTTCACAATATCTTTAAAGGCCTACATCTAGCCATCTTTCACACCATAAGAATCATTGACAAACCCAAGACTATTGATGTTATGTGTTACCATTTGGTTCGTGGCAATGATCGAGGCTTGAACAAGAGCCCCCAAATAGAAAACAAAGAGCATATTATAAAAAATGATATGTGTAGCTTAATCAAGGGCATTTAAGGCAATATGTCTAGCCATTTTATGAATATCATAAGGGCATAGATTTAACATTCTATATGTGGAAGGGGAACATTCGTATGATTGATAGCGTTGAAGATCAATACTGGTATATGATGCAGTAACATTTCTGTGGATGAGTGTAGATGTAAGCTTGGTTAGAAGAGTATATCAACCCAGCCATCTCATCTTCCGAACAAAATCCATTCCAGTTCCCTCCTTAGTTCTCCATCAGATATTCTGTTATCGTGTCACCATCACATTAGCCCCACTCATTCCACACTGCCATGATCTCATTATTGATGGCCTCTTCCAAAGTCGAATTGATTCCAGCTCCCTTCTCGAATGTTGAAATTATGCTCTTATTCCTGCTCTGAACTTATACTTTGGCAAACAGGTAACTATTGTTCGGGAAATATCGATCATTGCCAGGCTCTATTGAGCCAGCCTAATTTTTGGCATTGAAGGAATAGCCGCAGAAGGAATCTCCTGTTTGCTTGACGATGATGTAACCTAAAGATGAATCGCTGTTGTATTTGAGAGCCATTTGATTGGCAGTGTACTACATCCACACTTTTACACTGTCACGATGATAAAGGGAGGCAGCGTTGACTATATCTTTGAAGGCCTACATCTAACCATCCTTGACACCATACGAATAGTTGTAAAACCCAAGACTGCCCTTATTGTGATTGTGCAATACCATTTAGTCAGCGGATAGGGTGAAAGCATCCCTCAGACATAGACAGACAGCAAGAAACATCCTATTTTATAAATATGTGACTCAACAAGTGAAAAATAAAAATAATTAAGATTTATCAAAGTTAATTTTTAAGCATTTGATTATTAGGGGGGTCATTATAGCCTGTAAATGATGCAGTGGCATTTTTTAGGATTAGCGTAGATGTATGTCTAGTTGGGAGAGTAGATCAACCCCGCCATCCTATCATCTGAACAAAATCCATCCCAAGCGTGACCATCATATTCGTACAGTTTATCTACTATTGAACCACCATTGTTGCAGTAGGTTGATTCAGTCTCATCTGCTACCATCACATTGTTTATATACTCCTCAAAGGTTGAGTTAATACCAGCTCCTGTCTCAACAGATGACACAATATTCTTGTTCTTGTTTTAAATCTTGACTTTAGCAAAAAGGTAGCTATTGTTCGGGTAGTAGCGATCGTTACCAGCAGCCATCTAACCTTACTAACTAACAAAATGGAAGGAATAGCCACAAAATGAGGCTCCTTTTTGCTTTATGATCATAAAGCCTAGAGATTTATTTTAGTTGTACTTGAGGGTCATTTGTTCAGCAGCGTACTACATCCAGGTTGTTTCATTATCACGATGGTAAAGGGAAGCAGCGTTCACAATATCTTTAAAGGCCTACATCTAGCCATCTTTCACACCAAAAGAATCATTGTCAAACCCAAGACTGCCCTTGCTGCTATGCAATAACAATTCGTTCGTGGCAATGATCTAGGCTTGGACCAGAACCCCCAAACAGAAAGTAAGAAACATAATTGTTTTTGATGGATGATATATCTACCATAATCCAACATATCTTGTTAATTTCATTTTGTCATTCTTTTATGCTTTCTATCAATGAAGCAACCTGCTCATAGATTGTCTGAGTGTTAGCTCGTTATGGACTGTCGAGTTGGAGCTAAGCACCGCTCTTTCTCAATCGCCATTGAAGGTCACCATAGATCCTACGAATCACCATGCTCAATGAGCTACACTGAGAGCGCAGCATCATCAGCTCTGTTGCTCCATTTTAATTCTCCTTCGTTTTGTTTCTCTCCTCACCAAATTCTTTCTTAAGCTTGCGATGATCCTCCTGCTAGGCTTTGAGATGCTGTTTGAGTTTGTACATCTAACCATGCAAAGCTTTAATCTAGTCTTGAGCTTTGGTGCATAGCTATTTCCGATCATGATTGCCTTTAACGGAGGCCTTGAGACTCTATATGCTGGCATCTTTCCGCTTCATGTCTTTCGTGATCTCCTGGTATTAGCTTTTGAGAGCTGCCAGGTTGTTGGATTAATCTTATAGTCGTTGTCGCAACTACTTGATTAACTGGTTTTTGCGTGCGTGTTATGGGTCACGGCCACACCCGCTCTGTATAGAAGAGTCCTTGCTGCGTAACTGGTCCATCGCCCCTTCAAGGTCCTTTTCAAAGCTTTTGCAGCGTAGATTCGTACTGATTAACTCAGCTTTCAACCTTTGCATCTCTGTCTTTTTGCGCCTACAAGCCTTGCACTTTTTATGTTTGGTGAGATCAAGCTACTCGTGCTACATGGCCGCATGCTAATCAGACTCCTGTGCTTCAATGACCTCTTTCACTCTCTTCAACTCATCCTTACACTGCCTCGAAACCTTCTTCATCTCATCTTCATGTGTCTTGCACCTAGCCTGGTACTTCTCACAATCTTCATTCACATCGTATAGCTGTTGTTAACACTAGCCCAATTTTTCATTCAATTGACTAAGCTGGCTAGTCAACTCAGCATTCTTGCACTGTTCTGTAATGAGTTGACATTCAAGATGGATCGAATCGACGTCTGCTGTCTACTGTTTGGGAACTGTCTTGCCCATACGAGAGCAGTATCTGTTGTCAGTTATATAGTGCTCTAACTAACGAGCATGATCACGTGCCCGAGCTAGATCAGACTTAAGCGTCTTATTCTTACTGGACAGGGAATGGATAACTGCCTCTTTGTGCGACATGTTTTCAAGGGCGTCTGTCCTACGCTCAATACATGAAATGATCTCCTTATTCTTATCGGACTGCTGGATCTCTCCAAGATTGTGCTTGAACTAGTTGACCAATCTATTCTTGAGAATCTCGAATTTATCCTTGAGAAAGGTGATGGATCGTTTGTTAGACTAAGCTTGGACACGCATCTCGTGTCGCATGCTGTCCATCATGCCAGCTATTCTGTTTATCTCCTCTTGCTTCTGCTTGCTTTATTAGGCACTTTGATTGGCTTGAGTGCTTGCCTATCTGTAGTTTGTCTCCAGATCGGCTAACAGTATTCTTATCTGTGAGTTTTAATCGACCAGTTTGTTCTTTTCTTACTCAAAATTTGCAACCAACTCAGAAAGCTGACTTTCCTGAACAGCAACAGCTTGTTTCTTTCTCTTTGCTTATAACAAAGCTTTTTTAAGTTAAACGTTTTACCCAGTCAGCTGTGAAACCTTCCCATCTGCCTTCTTCTTCTTTCTCTCTAATTTATCAACCCTTTCTCTCGTATACTCCTCTAGATCTTTCAACCTGCTTTTGATTGACTACTTGTAAGTCTCTACATTCAAGTTGTCCTCCATCTTGTTGTTGACCATGAGCTCTTTCTTTCCAATTTGACATTAAAGGATACCGATCTTTTCTAGTAGCAGTAGATTCTCCCTTCGCAACTAATTATTGGTAGTTTCAAACTTGGTGGACTCCTTTTCCAACCCTTCGATCAAGTCACGTGCGTGGTTAAGCTACTAGCCTACCCCATGCTGTTTTTCCTTGCCGGTGAGTTAATGCTACTAAATACGAGACTGCATGTCCTAAAGAACCTACTCCTTTAGTTGTATTTGGCTTTAAAGATCATCGATTCTACTTTCAAGGCGTCTCTTGACCTCCCTACTTTTATCATCTTTCTATTGAGAGATCTTCTAGCACACTGCCAATTGATCAAGGACATCCTTTAGGTGCTTGCCATTCTGACTCAGCTCCATCTCAAGCTAGAAAATACGATTCTTTGAGATCCGTTCTTCATCTTTGACAACCTGCAGATTACTACTGATGCGCTCACGCTATTCTTTTTCACGTTTGGCCTACTCGCTGATTTCAGGGATGATCTGAGAATTAGTGCTTGATTCAACACGCAGTCTGATCAATTCCCCACGCTTCTACATCAGTTCTTTCTAGTAACGCTAGAGGTTGCTTACAAAGTACTAGCATTTATACTTAAGTTCGCTGTTCTCCTGCTAGGCTATCTGCTTGTCCTGCCGTAGCTGCTAGTTTGATGTTTTTTATAGCAGCAAGGCATGCTCAGCTTCTGAAACTTTCTGTCTAAACTAAATCACTTCTTTTTCTAGTTCGTCACGTCTCCTACGGGCTATCTGCCCCTCTTGTTCTAATCTCTTCTTGTCAGCTTAATAGATCTGCTAATTCTCAGCAAGTTGTCTTTTTAGTTAGATAGTCCTTAACTGCAAGTCTTCAAGAGTCTTCTCAAACTTACGCTTAGCCTCCTAGCTCTGTGCCTCGAACTCTTGTCGGAGTCTGAGACTTTCTTGTGATTTTTAGAAGAACAGTTTTTAAAGGCCGTGCACACGACTGACCTAATCATTCAACCAACGCTGGCCTTCTACTAGCTTGCGAATTTCTTCCTCTCGGTTTACTAGTCTCTAATTAAGCAGCTTATTCCTCTGCCTCTCATTTTAGTAGTTCTCTTCTTTCCTCTCCAACTCAGACTCCAATCCTTAAATCCTGTCAGTACACTATTGCAACTTATTCAGCAGATTCTCATTGATGGTTCTTTACTTGTCCAGCTTGACATCCGTCTGAACATGTCTTTTCTTCTATGAATCTTCGAACTACAGCTTCATGGTGTCTTCCCTCGAAAAGAAGCGTTCTTTGTGGTCAGCACTTTCTTTAAGCCGCTCGATGTATGACAGGTTATTGAGAGGGTTTTCATCTAGTAATTCTGAAGGCCGTTCTCTACTCCGCGAGTTATCTCTTGATCTCCCTGTGACGTAGAGAGTTACTTTGATGCTGATATCTGCTTTCTAGCTTTTCAAATATGCGAAGTCTTTGGTCTCATAAGCAGGAGGGTCTTCTTATGTGAGGGAGACGTAAACTAGCTTGGTTTATAGAGCTGGTTAGGACAGGCACGCTGCAAGGATAGGTCTGCAGGCAGGAACCTAAACTTCCTTTTATTGTAGAGTGCGAAATGCAGTCCATGGACAGCATGTGCAGTTTAATTGGTCAAGCGGATAGGCTGATCAGTAGCTCCAACTTCTAGACGCAAAGATGTAGGCAGCACCTTTACCACTTCTTTCATTGACCTAACTGTATAAACAAATAAAGCAATAAGCAATCCATATTTGAACTATCTTTTTTTTAATACATAGCCTCACAATCACAAGCAGACCACAGTGACCTACTACCCCATAAACAAAACAAAACAAGACAAGACAAAAAACATGTGATATTAAATTAGATCATTGTCATCATCTGGCACCAATCGATCCTTAAAAATATTACTTCAATCTCTACATTCCATTATTCCATTATTCCATATATTCCATATATTCCATTATTCCATATATTCCATATACTGCACATACACCCAATCATCTTAGACTTGACCTGATAGCTTATTGCTAGGAATATCCAGTAATGAATAAAAGGCTGGTTTTTATTCCACAAACTAAACTAAACTATAAAGGAAGGACATTATTGAATGGGTCTTATCAAGAGATTGCAGTATGTTATTTTATTGCCTTTCATAAAATAATTTTAAATCCACACTAATGTCCAACTAGTCCATCGAGGAATCATCTGCCACCAGGGATATCATCCAGTCTTATGTCCGAAAACTCAATCCTAGGAAAACCACCATCTTTCGCAACATCGCACTCAAGGAAAGGTACTAGTCTGAATCTGGATCATAGGATTAATACTTCAAGGAAGGAGCTGAAGCCACCAACTAGGACAAACTTATCTATCACCTAGATCGCTTCTGCAGCCATTACTAGTCAATCATTAAGTACAAGGTCTACCGGCACCAAAAGTACTTCATGAAAAGGCTAGAGAACTACGTCGAGATGCAACTCGAACGCGGTTAAAGAATGAACCTCGCTATCTAACTGATTTGCAAGCGAAATGTCTACCATGCATTCTACAAGCTGTTCGCCAACTATAGAATGTTCTACCAGTATGTTTGCAAGGTTACTAACATATCAGGGCTCTTGAGCAACCTGTTCTACAAAACCGCCCAGGAATGCATTTCCATCCGGGCTGAGTAAGTGAAGAAATCAACCGATTGCTCTCAGCTTATGAAGGCACTTATCAACTCTTTTTAGGGATGTCCCTTTGAGGAAGTGAAAAGATGGGCTAAGGCACGGAAACTGGCAGTTAGCACCATCAACACCACTGACATCGAAAAGAGTTCTTTTCTCTAATCTGATTACAGCCTACGGAACGAACGTTAGAACATGCTGAACGAATCTATCACAATCGTCCAGTCAGTTCGCAGCCAAATGAACTCCATCCTTGAATACAGGGGTATGAAGAAGGGGTAGGCAATGGCCTCTCTCCTATATAATATTTTAACCAAACAAACTGAACCCCAGTTTAACAGAGTTGTCCTTTATGCACAGAACAAGAGAGTACGATAGCTATTCGCTAAAGCATTCAGTGAGCAGCTGACCAACCTATTAAAGAGGTCAACACGCAGGTCCAAACAAATTGGGATGTTCCGTATCAAGTTAGTCCCTAAAAAATAGGCTGTTATGGTCCCAGAATCTGCTTCCACAACAGCTGGTTAATATCTATGCCATTCGTATTAATACTTTGAAGGGGTTGGTTGCAATAAAGGGCAAAGATTCGTCCTGCCAAGACTTAAATTCATGAATAGATCAGAATCCGCTTAAGCTTTCTAGAAATCACATTCCAAAATGCTATCCCCTCAGCCTTACTGCTACCAATCCCCTCATCCAATAAAAAGAATCTAGATTCCTGCCACTGCTGCTGCTACTACACAGCGCGTACAGAGTGTAAGAATACAGCCCTTACAATCGATAAGGATGATCCAATCTGTGCCAGTACAGAATCTCCACTCTTCAACCCGACTGACCCCCCTACACAACCCTAACTTAAGCTTCCTCCATTCTCCCCAACCACAAAGACAACCCCACTCCCAAACAACCCCCCCAACCCCAACAAGGCAACAACCCCAACCCCAATCAGCACCCCAACAATCACCTCACAATTCTCCAGTGATATTTTCTCCAATAGTAGAACAGTCATATAAGCATACTACTAAAATATTCAAGCACCTCTTTGAATGATCTATTCTACATCTTTTTTCAGTATCTGGTGGTTTGTCTAATAGTTCAAGGCTTTTCGGTTATGTTGTAGCCTGTGAAGAGATTAGCTTGTGCTTTGTTATGTTTTTTGTTATGTAGGGGATGTGTTGTGCGTATGGAATTGGGTTCAAAATTGGGTTGTATGAGTTTGGATGTTGGTAGGAGTAATCTGGTTGTTTCTCATGCTATTGCACAGGCTTGTTCCTTTTCATGCTATCCAGCTTTTATCTATAGGCCACCTGCTCCTGCCTCCTCATTTCCTTTTCAACTTGGTACACCTCCATCTGAGTAACCATGTTCTTCTTGATTATTTATCCTTCCCGTTCATACTCCTTATTCTTCATGAACCTTCTAATACTGTCCTCTTCAACTTGTGACTTAAGATCTTGGATATATTTGGATCGTGCTTTATTACGTTGTAAGGCCATCTACTGGAATTGCTTGGTATCACGGCTTTGAAATCAGCCATGTTCTTGTTGATGATTGATAGTGCTCTTTCAGCCTTGAGTTATTCGAAGGGATGGAATGTTTTGTTTCTGAGTGATTGGGTTTTGAAGATTTGACTGTAATACTGGTAAGGACAGAACACATAGCTGTTGACTTATCCTGCAGGGCATCCTGATAGAACTGATAGCGTAACATCTCCCTCTCCCCCTGCAACAACAACTTCCCCTACTGATTCTTCACCTCCTCCCTCACCCTCAACATCTCTTCAAGCTCCTTGCGATAATACTGCTTGACACTATTCTCAACAATAAACATGAATATTTGTTTATTATAGGTATGAAACTGAAGGAAAAGATTCTTTTGGAATTGAGGGAGACTCAAGCTTTGTTGGAGAGTACTGCTACTACTACTACTACTACTGCTACTACTACTGCTGCTGCTGCTCATAGTCAGAAATCATTTCATCATGCTTAGGTTGGGAGTTAGACTATGGAAATCAGACAAACTGTGCAGCCACGCCATTCATCAAAACCTCTACTCTAGTCTGCTTAGTATCCTACTGCACATAATTCTGTTCAGACTCTACATGCCCTTTCCCATCCCTTACCTCTCCAAACACCAGCTCCTTACATCCATCAGCCATATCCACACCAACCCCAGCATGCAACATAACCATATTACAATTCCTATGCTCCTATCCATCATCTCACACAACAGCCCCCTCCTCCTTCATCTACTTTACCTCCTCCACCTCCATCACCTCCTCCTTCAACTCCTCCTTCTCCATCAAACACCCTCCAGCAATAAAACGACCATCTCAAGACGGAGATAAGAGAGCTAAGAGAAAGCCAGCATAGAATATTGGATGAACTTGCTGCACTACGACATGAATTCAACAGCAATCAGCCCAGACAACGTGAATGCCAGGTTCCAAGCTAACCGTGCAGATGCAGTGGCATGACCTCCAAAGCAATTGAGTAGCTACGTTCGGATGTGGAATAACTCCGGCTACGAATGCGCTTCTGCAAAAGATATTATTGGCTATGAGAATAGATAATAATAAAACAACAAATCACCTAAGCTTGACAGGCAGACAATTCTCCACTTAGCTCCGGACAGCCTACATGACTGAGTTGATCTAGTCATTTTAAAGGGTCTTCTAATACGACCTAAAGACAATCCGGAAGCATCTACTTTATATGCCGAGCTTATTGTTCTTATAGCTGTCGATCAGCTTCACTTCTTATATCAGTTCTTTCCCATGCCCCCTCAAAAACTAGTAAAGGTCGTTTGCCTCAAACCCTTCTTTTATGTAGAATGACAGGTCTTTGTAGCACGATGGGTATTTGCTGAATGCTTTGAATTCACTTATTTAGTTGGGGTGGAATTGGTTGAGGAAGCGTTCATCTTGGGACCAGAACAGTCTGATATCAGGGATTTTGAACATCCGCATGGCGAAACGTTCAAGGCCTAGCCCAGCAGCCCACCCCTTTTGCTTGCATCCAGCCTTCTCCAAAACTTATTTCTTCAATATGCCACAACCAAGGAGTTCCAGCCATTGCCCTTCATACTGCACCTCCAGTTAAAAGCTAGGCTCAGTAAAAGGAAAGGTCGTTACAACCCAGCGAGTTGACACATCATTCCCAAATAGATAACGAGCAGTCACTTAAAGTTGTTTTTTAAGGTCTTAGATCATATAGGCTATTTCTCCTAGAGGTGGCAAACTATCAAACAACTTCACTGCCTCCATCTGGTGGAACACTGGGAAATGGCATGAGTCGATCTCATCCCGGCGGTAGACATCAGTGAAAATGATGAATTTTTATATCCCACTTTTTAGGGTTTGGATCTAGTGAGCAGTGCTGTGAGTACGTAACACTGTCTATTCATTCACGTAATAGGTGTCACTCTTACTGCGAGACACATGGTCAGATGGAATGAGTAGCTAGTCGAAATTCTGCTTGACTGAAACTACTGGTGAAATATTGTCAAACACTTCAAACCCTGCGAACTGGCTTGTTAGTTTGTGCTTAAGAATGGTGAGTGGATGGTTGGGGATGCTAAGCAATCTGCGGTCAGTGAGATTGAGCAGGTGAGGGGTGATGTTACTATAGTTAGTGCGAAGAGTCTCAATCTACTTCTTAACAGAAAAAGACTTCAACAGTCGCTTGAACATCATCATCATCATCAATAACAATAACAATAACAATAACAATAACAATAACAATAACAATAACAATAACAATAACAATAACAATAACAATAACAATAACAATAACAATAAGGTCACATCAGTCACTTTCATTTACCTATTATTCTTGATGACATGACAAGGCATGGCATGGCATGCAAAAAATAATATCAATATTTAATGTTTCAACACAAAGCACCCAGCAGTTCTGACACTGTCTTCTTTTAGCCTATCCAGCGCAGGCTTTATTACACTCGTATTGCCTCACAGTAGCAGCTGCTGTCACGGTAGGCCACCTGCAAACGCAAAAGACCTGATCTCTCCTTATATGAGGGCTACCAATTCCAACGTAACTACATCCGTGGCTAAAACTTCCTAGCCAAGATGTTCAAGCAGGTCCGAATTGAATAACAATAACAATAACAATAACAATAACAATAACAATAACAATAACAATAACAATAACAATAACAATAACAAGGGGGTTGGGGTTGGGGTTGGGGTTGGGGTTGGGGTTGGGGTTGGGGTTGGGGTTGGGGTTGGGGTTGGGGTTGGGGTTGGGGTTGGGGTTGGGGTTGGGGTTGGGGTTGGGGTTGGGGTTGGGGTTGGGGTTGGGGTTGGGGTTGGGGTTGGG
>NW_028291929.1:12500-14569 GCF_963383615.2 Lipophrys pholis | reverse complement strand
TTTTGGATATTCAGTGTGTGTGTGTGTGTGAGTGTGTGTGTGTGTGTGTGTGTGTGTGTGTGTGTGTAATGGTGGGGGGGTGCTGTGTAAGTTATTGCTCAGAGACGCTATAGATTACCGTCTCTGTCAGCTGCGACGGCCACCGCTGATGAGCTCCTGCGCCGTATCATTTCGTATCGATTAGATGCTGCGATGCAAACACACACGCACACACACACACACTCACACACACACACACACACACACACACACACAAAAGGATGTTGGCGAGATGGCCGCTGCCTCGGGCAACTGGTCATTTAGCTGTCACCTCAAAGTGATGGCGAGGGCCGGCTCGAACGGATCATAGGGAGACAGACCTGATAAAACACACACACACACACACACACACACACACACACACACACACACACACACACACGACTCAGAAAACTACACCGAGGCGCCCGTCCGTGTGACGTTTCAAAGTGAAAAAGCGTCATTTTGTTTTGGAAGAGTTTCACGTTTTCCACAGAAAAGCTGCATTTTCCTCCCGTTTCCCCAGAGTTGGTTGTGTTTTCGAAAGTCGTTGCATTTTCTGCCTTTTCCCCACCGATTTCCCAGCCAGAGGAGTTTGTATTTTTCCGCCGTTGCCACGGAGATGCTGGCCAGAGTGTTTTTTGGAAAAAGTTCCATTTTCGGCCAATTCCAGGGAGACAGAGTCAAAGGGTTTCCGTCAAGTTTCATTTCCCACCGTTTCCAGGGAGACTTTTTTTGAAAAAGGTTTTGTTTTCCGCCGTTTCCATGAAGACGGAGGGTCGGGGGTGCTTTCAAAAACTTCCGTTTTCTGTTACTACGAACTAGTTGCTCTAGACCAATTTTGCACACGCACGGTAGCATTTTATTTATTTATTAGTTTTTTTTTAGAAAAGCTGCAATTTCCTCCGTTCTACACAACACACAGTCGGTGGTGTTTTCCGAAACAGTAGCACTTTTTGGCCGTTTCCAGGGATACAGAGTCAAAGTTTTCCCGTCAACTTTTCATTTTCCACCGTTACCAGGGAGACGGCACCTCCGAGACTTTTTAGAAAAAAAGTCTTTGTTTCCCGCCATTTCCACGGCAACGGCGTCAGAATTCTTTCTAAAACTTTTCATTTTCTATTTCGACAAACCATCTAATATGGCCAATTTGCGCATGCATGGTAGCAGCGCTTCCACCATCAATTTGAGACTTGATTTGGAGCGTTTTTTTTTAAAAAAATATTTGCACCTCATTTTCAAAAAGTGGCGCTTTTGACTGACGCCGACTGTGTAGACGGACTCGTACTCGCAAACACAGCGGAAAAGCAGACGAGCTCGAAAGAACAGAGCGCAATCATGCAATAGATGCGAGAGGCGATTGCGATTGGTTCCTACCTGTGGGGGCGATTCATTTTTCCGGGGGATTTTAATCAGACGCGAGATCGCAGAGTCACTCGCCGCGAAGGGGAAAACCCGAGGCCGTCTTATTTCCTGTGACCAATGACACCGTGTGATTTGAATAAAAAGCGTGCGGCCCGGCAAATAAACACCCTGTCTGTCACTCCGACGTGAGAAAGAAAAAAGCAATTCTGCGGCGCTAATTCATCCGCGACGTTGAACGTTACTCACTTTAAAAGTGAGTAATCAAACTCCCGCCACGTAAAGAAAAAACGGACAAAAGCAAATAATTTTGTCACAATGGGGAGAAAATGGGGTTTTTTTGTCTTGGGATTTGTGACAGTTGGTACAAAGGCGATCGTGTCGCGTCGGAGGCATCCAATTTCAAACTTTTCCGCTCTGAATGGTGATTAAATGGGAACGTGTGAGTCTGAAGCACAAAAGAGTGACGGGTCATTTAAATCGATGTTAAAGGAAGGCAGGTTCACACATTTTCAAGGGAACACAGAAAACTTTTTGGAGCGCGGTGGGGGTCCGTTTAACACAACGGTGCTCGGAGTCGCTGAAAATGCAATTTTTTTTAAAATGGCTCCCAAGGTGGAACTTTTTGAAAAACTCTCGTGGCTCTTGTGTAAGCGGAGCAAAATAAGAACTTACGCTAAACGCTCACA
>NW_028291929.1:0-7500 GCF_963383615.2 Lipophrys pholis | reverse complement strand
CCGCCGCCGCCGCCTCGCCGTCCCATCCCGCCTGCTGCGGCGGTTGTAATCAATCAGTGTTTAATCAGCCGTCTTTGCCAGGTAATTCTGGCCGTCTCGGCGCGCTATCTGTGCGTGTGACAGCTGGCGGGGCTGTCCCGAGTCGTCCCGCCTGGGCACCGTGGACGGCGCCATGACGGCGTGTCGGGCGATCTGACGGCTGTTGAAATCGTCAAGCGGGATTGGAGAGATGGGACGGAGGAGCTTTTGGTGTGTGAAGTTGACCGAATTGAGTCCCAAATTGAGTGTTTTGCCTTCCGTCTCTCTTTCAGACCTGCTTAGAACTGGAACGCTATCTGCAGACGGAGCCCAAGCGTTTGTCGGAACTCTTCGACCAAGACTTAGACGGCCTCTTGACCCCGGCCTACCTGAAGGAGGACGGCGAGGAGGACCTGTCGGACTCCCTCCTCCCCAGCTTGCCGAGCCACCCCGAACCCCCGAGCCCGCCTCCTGTCGTCCTCTGCTCCACGCGGAAGAATTTCCCCTCCACCGGCGCGGTGAGAAAAGACCTCAAATCCAAAGGACAGGGCCCGGAAAACCTCGAGGGGATGGACGGGGTCCATCAGGCCCAGCTGAGCGCCGTGACCTCTCTGACGCCGCCGTCGTCGCCCGAACTGGGGCGGCACCTCGTCAAGCCCAACCAGACGCTGACGGCCTCGGCCGACGGGACGCTCACCTTGAAGCTGGTGGCCAAGAAGGTGGGGCTCAGCGCCGCGCGGTTGGTGGCGGGGCATGCGGTCCCCGTCAGGATGAAGGACGAAGAGGAGGCGGCGGCGTGCGTGATCGGAGTTGGAGAGCTACCGGAGAACAAGAAGAGGATTCATCGCTGTCAGTTTAACGGCTGCCGGAAGGTGTACACCAAGAGCTCCCACCTAAAGGCCCATCAGAGGACACATACAGGTAGGATATTGTTTTTTGGATATACTTAATCGTCAATCAATTGTCCATGACAAAGACACAATAGTCTCTCAATCGGGATCGGGATTCCTCCCTCTCCTCGTAATGAAACTGATTGACACCCATTGTTGTTGACAGGCCAGAACGGCTCGATTCTGAAGCTAAACCACCGCTGCACCCGATTTCTAGAATTCCTCGATAACCTTATTTGCGATAATTGAGGGAAATCTCCCACTTCCTGGAACGTGAAGAAAAAAAGTACACGAGGCTATGAGAAACAGGGGAATCTCTCTTTGCCACGTGGGAAATCTGCTTTTCTTATCCCACTTTAAATACCTCTGTGTGCCAAACCGGGGCAGGTCCTCCTCGTCAAGGTTCTTCTCAAGAAGTAAAGAGACGTGGGGGGGAGGGGTTCCGAAGCTATAACTCTCCCGCTCCTCCATCTCAATCCCAAACCACTCAGACCTCTGTCAGGGAGCTGTCCTCCGACTGAGTAACTGCACAGTGATGGATGGATTGACCTGGATAGCGCGCCATTTCCCCAGGTTTATCCCAGGTCCTCCCGTCCTCTACGAGTTCGGTACGTCCCGGTCAGCGTTTCTCAATCTGAGGTAGGGGGACTGTCTGGGTCTTTGCTGGGGGCCATTTTTAAGACCGGTGAATTTGTTGTGACGGAATAGACAAAACCGATTTGGATGATTGGGATTGTCATCTGATAGGTCGCCACATGCTTCGTCCCTTCTTTTAACCGGGACGAACGATGGCAAAGACTCTCCGTCTTGCCAAAATGAAGTTACGCTGACAGAGATTCGATCACCGTTTACTCTCCTCGGGTGTCAAACGTGGCCAAGATCGAGGGTTCAATTCAGAGGACGCACTTAAACTAGAATTTGAAGTTGCCGTCATCATCCCCGATCCGGATCCGTTTGGCTGTCAAATGCGTCACTCGTTACCAAGCTCAGATTCACTTCCATTTTTAGGGAGTGTGAATTTAAAAAAAAAAAAAAAATCTACATGTTAAGTATGACGAAAACATGTCGGATGTGTGATCGCACCCTCCGCGGGAAAAGAGGTGCAACTTCCTGTATCCAGAAACGGAATCCAGACAAGATGGATGGAACACCCCAATAAGGCCTCACACATGTCCCAGGGATGCAGACGACATTGATCCATTGGAGACTATCGGGTACTTCAGGGGATTTCAAACAAGCACTTGATCGAATTTGGACCGATGACGGCGGAGGAACGCACAAAAAGCAAAAAGACGCCACGGGAGATGAGGAGCCGAGTGATGTGAGGCGAAACAAAGCCCGGAAAAAAAGACAGAAGTCGGCGATGGTTGTGGGGTGGGGGTGGGGGGGGGGTACAGTGGAGCGACCCTCTTCACGACGGAGACGGCAGTGCCGCCGGCTTCCCCCATTCACAGAGCCATTATCCTGACAAGTTTAAAGATGTCATTACTCAAATCCTCTTTTTCTTAGTTGTTATTTCCATAAATTACCGACGGAGGAAAGGCGACGATTTAATCTGGAATTAGACGAGCGGAGTTGAAATGACGGTGCCCTGTAGAGCTTTTTTTTTGTGAATAGGCTTATGGCAGATAAGGAATGGTACAATTAGATTTTGGGCTGGGGTAAAACACCAAGACGGTCGGGTTATTCTGCCTGCTCTCTCTCGCTCTCTCTCTCTCTCTCTCTGTTCCTCATTTTCCTCTCTCTCTCAATCTTTCTGTTCCTCAGCACTTTCTCCTCATTAGTCTCTCGCTGTGTGCTCATACATTCTCGTTTAAAAACGTTGGTTTTTTGTGGGTTTTTTGTGGGACGAGAGGATTTAGTGTTGTTCTGACTAAATGCAATCGTTAGTTTGTTGTTGTTGTTGATTTAGTTCGAGGCCTTTCTTACCCCAAAACGTTTTCAAGTCAGAACAGAAATTTTGGGTGTCAATTTAACCTCTGAAAACGCAGCTTTTTGAAAACGCTCCGACTCCATCTCCTTGGAAACACGGAATAGAAAAATCTTTAAAAAAAAAACACGAACAAAAAAAAAACCCGCTGCAACTCCGTCTCTGTGGAAATGGGGACAACGCCACTTTTCGAAACTATTTTGACTCCGTTCCCATGGAAACGGGGAAACTGAACTTTTTGAAAACACTCTTGTCTCCGTAAAAACAAGAAAAAGGAAACTTTTTTGACAACTCTCTGTCTCCGCCTATGTGGAAATGGGGAAAACTCAACTTTTTGAAAATGCTCCGCCTTCGTGGAAACGTAGAGACCACAACTTTTTCAAAATGCTCCGTCTCCATGGAAACGGGGAAAACGCACGTTTCTAAAAACACTCCAAAATGCAACTTGTTTGAGAACTCGGATTCTGTCTCTGTGGAAATAGGGAAAACGTAACTCTTTGATAACGCTCCGTCTCCTTAGAAACGGGGGAGAACGCAACTTTTGAAAAACATTTTGACGCCATCTCAATGAAAACAGAGAAAGCCCCATTTTTGAAAACGCTCTGACTCCCGTCTCCGTAGAAACGGGGGTAAAAACGCAACTTCCCGAATCGTCCGTCCATACAAATTTCCGCGTTCTCCCATTGTTATTGTATTGTTCTCTGTGTGCGTGTGGCCTAGCGTGCTGGCTACATCGTTTTCAAAACTTTTCTGAAACGAAAAATAAACACCAAAGAATGGATGGACGTTTACATCGCCTTTCACATTATTTACCATTGTCTGCTTTCATCCCTCCATCTCTTCCTCTGCCTCTCATGTACATCTTAACCCTTTTTTCTCCTCCTCCTCCTCCTCCTCCTCCTCCTCCTCCTCCTCCTCCTCTTCCTCCTCCTTTCGGCGCCTATAAAGTGTTCTCTTATAATGACCTCAGAGACCCGGGTGCCCCTGCTCCGGCTCCGGCTAATGGAGGGAATGTAATTAACTTCAACACTGGCACCTGAGAGGCTGGAAGAGAGCGCGCGCACAAACCCGAGTATTCGGAAGTAACAGATTACACTTAATGGGATTACAGTGACTTCAGGAAACACCCGGTTATCAGATTACAGATGAGCAATATGTGATAGCTGATTCCATTATGTAAAGAGAAGCCCAGAGGTGGCGAATGGGATCTGGAAACCAAAAAAAAAAGACGGCCACAAATAATCCACTTAGCCTCGTAATCTATGTTATATGTCTTTTTTTTTTTTTTTTTGTATGGGCAGAGTAATCCAGAAGTAACAGAACGTAATCAGATTATGTCTCGGAGTTCCAGGCTTAATCCAGTGGATTAGGCAAGTGATTGCCATTTAAACCTGCCAGTCAGTCAGATTGGACGTGGCGTTCAAAAACAAGAAGTAAGTGTGTGTGTGTGTGTGTGTGTGTGTGTGTGTGTGGTGTGTGGTGTGTGTGTGTGTGTGTGTGTGTGTGTGTGTGTGTGTACCTGCTTTTACGTGCCTGTTTGTACGAGGGCATCTTGAGGGAGAGGAGAGGGGGGGGGGGGGGGGGGGGGGTCTGTTGCTAGGCAACCGGGGCAGTGTATCGTTGGAGGAGTCGGTAGCGCTGAGTGGTTATGTACTGCTGCAGGCTCTGCTCTCTTAGTGCCCACCCTCCTCCTGCACCACCACCACCACCACCACCAGTCCCACTTCTTCCTCCCAATCTCTCTCTCTCTCTCTCTCTCTCTCTCTCGCTGCCCTGTACCGCTCTACAATTACCGTCGCTAGGCAACTGCCTCCGCGCGTTCGCCGGCGCGCTCGGTAATTGGCCGGCGGCATGGCGGCGTGCCGTTGCCAGATCCAGCCAGCTGCACTGACTACTGCCTCCTCATGTTTCAACCCCCGCCGCCGCCACCACCACCACCACCACCACCACCAACACCACCACCACCTTCCTTGCTTCCATTGCTAGGCAACACATTCAGGCATCCCTGCCTCCCGGGAATTTCATTGGCCGGAGCCGGATGGTCCAGGGAGGCGGCGCACAGATACATGCTCACTATATATATATATATATATATATATATATATATATATATATAATCACATTCAGTGAATTAAGTGTGTGACAAAGCCAGTCAGGCGGAGCTGGCCGTTGTGTTGAAGGTCCAGATGGGATGTGACGGATGCAGGTGACGTGTCTGGAGCCGGACGCAGCTGGCAGACCGTGGCTCCCTCGCCATTATGCGACCGGCCTAATTATCACCACCTTCACCACCCTTCCTCCGGCTCCTTCAACCCCCCCCTCCCCACCCCACCCCACCTCCCTCGCCAGCGCATCTGCCTTAATCCACTTCTGCAACACTTCTCTCCTCCTTCATGTCTCATCCACCTTGCCTCTAATCCCCCCCCCCCCCCCCCCCTCCCCCCCTCCACCCTCCACTCCTTCTCTCGCTCCACTTTTCTCAACCCTCCAACTCCTCTCCTGCGTGTTCAGCAGGATCGGGGCGACCGGCGGGAGCGTCTCCGTCTCGGAGTTTCTCATTGTAGTGCTCGCTGTTCACTTCTCCTCAACGACAGGAAGTGACACGAGGGACGAGGTGGGGGGTGGGGGGGGGGGGGGGGGGGGGGGGTGGTGGTGGTGGGGGGGGTTCAATAAAGACCTCGAAGTCAGATGTTTATGGAGTGTTTTCGGTATCCGACAAAGCAAGCATCCGATCAGACAGGTGCTCACGCGCGTGTGTTTTTTAATCCTCCAGGTGAGAAGCCGTACAAGTGCTCGTGGGAGGGCTGCGAGTGGCGATTCGCCCGGAGCGACGAGCTGACGAGGCACTACCGCAAACACACCGGCGCCAAGCCTTTCAAGTGCAACCACTGTGACAGGTCTGTCAAACACCGCTCTCTCTCGCCGTCCTTCTGTCTTATGTGTTTGCTTTTTTTTTTTTGTTACACTCCAAAAGGTTATTTGAAGTACTTCCACAAGCGCGGCAGGGCGTGCGTTTCACCATTGTCACACACACACACACACACACACACACACACACACACACACACACACACACACACACACACACACACACACACACACACACACACACACACACACACAGACACACAGACAAAGATGCTGGTAACACGCCCCGAATGTGTTTTGGTACTGACCCAGTTTAGAAGTGCGCTGCAGGATTACTAATGCGCGCTCCTTTTGCAACACACACACACACACACACACACACACACACACACACACACACACACACACACACAAGACTCGACTCGTTCAAGTCTTCGGATGAGAATCCAGAGAGGGGCTGAGTCTGATCAGGTGCAACATATTAATGGCGGTGTATGGGGAACGTTTCCATGGGAACGTCTGGAAAACGGTGTAGTGGGCATGCCAGGCCATGAGTTGGCGCTGTTGCGTGTCCTTATGAAGAAACTACACGCGTGTGTGCGTAGAACAATACGTTATAAACTTGAACAGTGGAGTACACGGGCATTCGTAGGGAAGAATGACAGTTTCCCTCCGTTTCCATGGAGACGGGCTGGAGAGTTTTCAAAAGTTCCGTTTTCTGCCGTTTCCACATCGTGGGAACATTTTCAGGAAGTTTGCGTTTTCCTCGTTTCCATGTAGACAGAGTTGGGAGCATTTTTGAAAAGTTGTATTTTGCATCATTGTCATGGAGACAGAGTTAGGGGTCTTTGAAAAAGTAGCTTTTTCCCACCTTTTCTCACTTTTCAAAAATTTGCATTTTCTTACATTTACACCGAGACGTAGTTTCTTTTCCCTCGTTTCCACAGAGATGGATTACGGGCGTTTTTTACAAAGTTCCAGCTCGGGAGCCGTTTTCGAATTTTGAAAAGTTGCATTTTGTCCATTTCCTCATAGACCTAGTCAGAGCATTTTTAAAAAGTTGCTTTTTTCCACGTTCACATAAGGACGGCATAAGAGAGTTTTCGCAAAGTTGCATTCCCCCCCCCCCCCTATTTCCATGGAGACAGAGTCGGAACGCTTTCAAAAAGTCGCGTTTTCCTCCATTACCAATGGAGTCAGAACGTTTTTGAAAAGTTGCGTCTTCCCCCCTATTTCCACGGAGACGGAGCGCAGTACAAAAGTTTGACCTCGGGATTCGCTTTCAAAAAGTTGCCAGTGACTCAAGCCAACCGTTGTCACATAAACAGACCCCCGAAAAAGTTACGAAAGTTTTCCTTTTTTACACATAAACGAGACGTTCGAGGAAATCAGTGCGCTATCCCTTTAAATGCTGGCCTTCATGTGCAGAAGCGACTTGATTGACCGTCCTAATTTAACAATTATAAAGTCTTTTTTTTTTTCATACCGGTTGATTGATTCAAGATATTTTTAGAAGCTTTTAAAAACGTCTCCTTCTGCTCTGAACCCAGGGTGATAGAGTGCGCGGCGTTGTCACTTTTGAATCGTTGATCCGGTGTAATTCCTCCTAATTAGTCCCTTTAATTATGAAGCACGACAACATGTAGATGGCCGCTGATCGCGGCGTCTCCTGAGCGTCTGGCGTCCGGCGGCCATTATTCACCATCAGAAGGGCGGCGGAGTCGGACACGGAAATCTTTACCCCCCCGTTTTAATTACGCGGCTCCGTCTCGCTGACACTTCTGGGATCTCCGA
>NW_028291930.1:0-61888 GCF_963383615.2 Lipophrys pholis | reverse complement strand
CCCAACCCCAACCCCAACCCCAACCCCAACCCCAACCCCAACCCCAACCCCAACCCCAACCCCAACCCCAACCCCAACCCCAACCCCAACCCCAACCCCAACCCCAACCCCAACCCCAACCCCAACCCCAACCCCAACCCCAACCCCTTGCAATTAAAAATTTTATTATATATTTTAATAATATATAATATAATAATATAGATTATTTAATTCCTCATTTCACAAAATTAGGTAAACAAAATATATTTGAAATTAAATAAAAAACTATTTTTAAAGTAGATTCTTGTGTTTTTGGAGGAAGTTTAAACAATTTTTAATATTTGAATAAAAATATAATTTCAACAAAATTTTATAATAATAAAGAAATAAAGCAAATTTAATTTGATTAAAAGGAATTAATATTAAAAGAATAATCTTAGAAAGGTAATGAAGCAGTAAAAGAAGCTGAAGAAATATTAAAAAAAGCTAAAGAAACAGTAAAAGAAGCTAATGAAACAGTAAAAGAAGCTAATGAAAGACTTAATAAAGCTTATGAAAATATTTAGAAAATTAAAGAAAAGCAAGTATAAATGAAAAAAACAATGGACTTATATAGCCTGGAATGATCATCATTATTTATTTTTTTATAATAATTAAATAAAAATATTTTATGAATCTGATTAACTATAGCTATTTCCTTTATCATATCATCATCTAAATACTATCATTCCTACAAACCTTCATCATAAATTAACACATTTTATATTCAATTCAATTATTGATTTAAATGGAGTACAATCTAGCTCTTTCTCTTTTTCTTTCTCAATTTATTATTTATATAGAAAATTGAACATTAATTATTATGATTGATATAAATAAAATGAATTCCTTATATAATAATATGGCTTTCAAAACATAAATTTGAATTATTTTAAAATAATTAAATTTTAATTACTTTTCATTTTTTAAAAATGGTTAATAAATTGATTTTAAAAAAATAACATGCAAAAACAATATATATTAAATTATTAAATTAATGATTTTGATAATTAATTTTAAAAAATTATAATTTAATCTTGTTTAAGTTTATAATAAATTATAGTTATTCAATAGATGCTAAAGCAAATGATTAATATTATTATAATATTTTAACTTTAGTTAATTCAATTAATAAATGATACATAATATTTCATTATAAAGAAATTTTAGTTGACTTTGTTACAGTTGTTGTTGTAGTTTATGTAATTATTAATTAGTCTATTTTTATTTATTCAATTAATTAATAATTACATTTTTAAAATTTCTAATTTAATTTAAAAAAAATATTTATGAAAATAGTATAAAATGATAATAATTATGTTCAGCATTGACAATTATCTTTATTTTTTTTTACTGGTTCTACACTCTCTTATTTTAATCTTTTACTTTATTTATTAGGTGTAGATTTAGCTTAATTTTCCTTCTTTTTAATAAGTTTTTTTCCAATCATATCAAACACATCATATACTTTATCAGCATTTTTAGCAGAAGCTTAAACAAAAATCATATTTTTTTCATCTGCAAATTTTTTAGCTTAATGGAAGTCTACTTTTTTATTATCCTAATCATCGATCTTATTACCAATAAGAGCAAGAACAACTGATTTATCAGCATAGCTTTATACTTCATTTAACCAGAATGTATGAAGATTTTCAAATGAAGTTAGATTAGTAATATCATAAACAAGAATAATAGCATTACATCCTTTATAATAAGCACTTGTGATTGTTCTAAATCGTTATTGACCAGCAGTGTCCCATATCTGAAATTTAATGTTTCTACCATCGATTTTAATAGTTTTAAATCTAAAATCTACACCTATTGTAGCCATATAATTTTAAATGAATTGATCATCACTAAATCTTAACAATAGTGAACTTTTGCCTACTCCACTATCGCCTACTATTACTAATTTGAACAAGTGATCGTATTATTTAATCATATAATCTATTAAAATATATGTATTTGATTAAATAGATAACATATAATATATATTAATAATATATTATAATTATAGTGCATCATTTAAACACTATTAGGATGGAAGTCATATTATCACATCCAAATTAACTAATTTATGTAGCAACAAGAGAATCTAATAAATCTATAAGAACTTTTTATGATTTTTTAGTTTAGATACTTTTTTTAATAATATTGACCATAAATTGATTATCATTAGCATATTTTTACCAAATCCCATCACATCCCATAATAATAAATTATTAATCGCCAGTAAGCTATTGAATAATTACATCTGGAGAACTAATCACTTTTTGTCTCTATACACTTAATTATTTATTGTTTTTATAATCTAAATCACCTATTGCTCTACTAAGATTTAATCCTCCATCAATTCTTCCCATAGTTATGACTCCTCCTGCAGCCTAGATTCGTTCCTTCTATAATTTATTTTCTGGTTTATGATCAAATGAAAGAGGAATTGCTTGTCCTTTTGAGCAAAGTACTGATCTGGAGTCACCGGCATTAGCACAAAAAATTTTTTTGTTGTGAATTACTATTACATTTGCTGTTGATCCTGAATGAGGGATTTATTAAGAAATATCTGCAATTCCTTTTTAATGTCTAATCTCTTTAACTAAAGATTTACATTCTTAAGAATAAATAAACTGATCCATATTCAAGAATATTTTTTATAATGATTTTTTCACATCTTTTGATTCATTAAATTCTTTCATAAAAAAAGAAACAAATCTCTTTTAAAGCATGTTAGATATTTCTACCCCTAATGAAAATTATACCTCCATGGCCATCAAAAACACCAAATATTAACATATTGCTTTAGATGTTTATTATTTTCGCATCTTACATTGATTTCCTCCAACCTTGCATTTCTATTGAACAACAATCAATCATTTCATTTTACTTTTTTTCAATATGTTTATCAACTATTGGTTTCGGTAAATATATATTTCCCATTTATATATATATAATCAATTATAGATATGCCAAAATATTATTATATTTTTAAATCAATTATTAATAAATATTTGATTATTCTATATTTAATTTAAAATATTTATTTGTTTAATAGAAGAAAATTAATAAAAGCCTAAAAGTTTTATTGATAAAAAAAATTATTTTCTTATTATTCTATGAAAAAGAATTTATTAAATAATGCATATTCACATTAATTTGAATGATTTATCAACTTTTGATTTGATAATTTGAAGTGCGGGAGCAATCCATTTTCTACAAGAACATTATTTCCCATATGATATTAAATCACCTAGTTTATTCTCACATTTAGGACATTTCAACAAGTCTGTTGTATTTTATTAATTTATCCAACTAACATCAGCAATAAATATAGAATAACAATTCTCAGAGGTATGTACAATATTATTTTAATTGAATAATAGATTTCTACATTTATTACATTTATATTCCATATAATATCAGTTTATGATTATTCGTTATTTGAATATTATATATTAATGGGTCATAATTTTTCAATAACTTAAACAAAGAAAGATGCATTAAATATTGGAATTAAATCTAATCATGTTGAGGGAACTGTAACTGATCGTAAAATCCAAGTTAAATTTAGTAATGGGAATGATTTTGTTTTGTCTAAAATTAAAAATAATTCATCAACCCCGCATATAATTTTTTCAAGGAAAATTAATGATTACACTATCTTTAATAAATATCAGCAAGAAAATTAAAATATTGCAGGACTTTTTGATTTAATTAAATACTTAGAGAAATATATAGCTAACTAAAATAGAGTAAATAAACAATTTAATATAAAGATAATCATCAAAAATTAAGAACAGCTTTATAATAAGAAATATTTGAACATTATAAGAGACTAACTTTTAAAAAGTAGGTTAATTATTGATATTAATTTTTAATAAAGTATTAAGAAAAATACAGTTCAATTAGTCATATGCGGTTCAATTGATCATATAAAAAGTAATACTTAATAAAATAAAACAAGCTAACATAAGCAAAAACTTTATTAAATAATTGGTTAAATAAAAACTATTATGAATAGGTTTTAGTTAATCTAGCGAATTAAATTAAAAAAATCGATTTAAATAATGAATCAAATTTGCTAAGTTCAAAATATTGATTACTAAGCAGATAGAATTAAAATAATATATAAAGGAATTTTGCAGTTAAACAGAACACAATAATAATTTGCAATATCAACTAAATCAGCAAAATAATATTTAATAAAATTATAATTAGAGTGTAATTAATGAGTTTAATTTTAATAATAATATTATATCAATTAAATATTTTGGTTCTATTTAATTAACGAAACAATGTTGGTTTTGATTTTTTTCTCGTTTATAATTTTAAAGTGGACGCAATTTTATTAACGGTTATGTATGAAATATTTTTTGCTGAGAATTTATTTTTTATATTTTTTTATCCATATTTTATAAATATTGTAATTAAATGATAATTTTTTAGCTATTTTATGAAGTTATTACTCGATCATTTGTAAAAAACTATTTCTTTTTTATTGAACTAATTTTTTTTTAAATAAAATCTATACCTTTCTACATTTATTTTTTCTACTTTTTATTTTATTTAATTGGCTTTATTATATTTATCATATTTTTATCTTTTATTTATTTATATTCATCCATTGAAATTCTTAAATTTGATTTCATTAAAAATTAAGGTTAAATATTTCTAATTTGAATTTTGGTCTATTTATATTGTATTCTTTATCCCTATTTATTGAATATTTAAAGAGAGGAACCTGGTAAAGGAGTAAAATTATTTATTAATTATTATTACATTCTTTTTTTTGGTAGTTAATTAACTTAAATTTTTTTAATATTATTTTTTTTATCTTAAGTAGGCAAAACTGCAGATATTTATAAAATATGATTGTCTTACACTTTCTAAATTTTGGTAGTGATATTAGTCCAAATATTAGGTATTTATTTATTATTTTATTTAATTAAAATCATTTTTCCATCTAAATCATAAGTGAATTTCATTTTCAATAATTATTATTATCTCTGTTTTTATAATAATAGTTTTGCTTTTTATTAATTTATAAGATTTTATTTTCTTTTTTAAGAAATATTAAGCTATTATCTTAAAAAATCTTCCCAGGGCTAACTATTATTAATTTCCTTTTAACGAAACCATTTATTTTAAACTGTACTAAAATTTTTTCTAGATTAAGGAATTTTTATTGTACTAATTGTTTTAAATGAAGATTTTGGATTGACAGTATTATTTTTTGACATTATATTTTATTTAGGAGGATTAAATTAATGTTTCTTCTTTTTAATAGTAAAATAATTGGTTATTTTCTTTTAATCTGTAAAATTAAATTTGCTTTAAACTGGATTTTTTTTAATATTTTTAGTGATTTATTAAATCTTCTAAAATGTTTTATTTACAATATTAGTACAATAATCTGGAATTTGACTAGCAAATTATTTAGTAATCTATACTTATTAAATATTTAACATCAATCTTGGTATTATGCTTTCAATTATTATTTAGTCTATTTAGTTTATATTTGATATACTCATTATTAAATAATAATAATATAATTATGCAATTTAGTGTTTAATATTTAAAGGTTTTTAAATTTGAAATTGTTGATTCAACTTTTTGAATACTCAATCATTAATTTATCTTTTCCAACCATCAATTACTTATATCTCATTATTTCATTTACTTATAAAATAATCAAAATAATAAAAACTTATAAAGTTAATCAAAATTTAATCATTACTCTGTTTACTATTCTTATATTTTTTTGAATTATTCTTTCATTCCTAAATCTATTAATATTTACTCATCTACTTACCATACTTTCTTGCCTTGTTTAGTAATTATTTTTTTAACACTATTCCTAGCAAATTTTTATACTGATGATTTTTTAATTATTGGATGATTCAATAAAAATTATTCTATAATTAATTTTTTATTCTTTTAGCTGTCATGAAATAAATAAATTAACTATGGATATAATTATTCCTTTTAATGTAATTAACATTTTTTTAATTTCTTTTTTAGAATTTAAATTTAAAATGGTACTTATTAACTTTGATCAAATATAATATTAAAATTTTTTTAATGTGGTTATCTTTAAAATTGCCAACATTTGCCAGGAATTTAAAATGGAACACAATCATCTTAATCTTAAGAACGTTATTATTAAGATAAATATCCATCTTAAACTATAAATGATCCTTATATTTATTCTTCAGATTATTACGATAATTAAATATCATTTGTAATGATTTAACCTGCTAAATTTTCAAATTATTATTATGATTTCATTTAGTAATTTATTGTTGTTAATTTTTATACTGGATTTCTGGATATTTTTTAAATTAAATTTTTTTATTTTATTATTTTACTATACTTATAAACTAAAAAACTATCAACAATTTGAACAAAACTTTTATTTTTCTTTTAAAGGGTTTATATTTTGCTATCAAAAACAAATTTGTTTTATTCAAAAATATTTTTACCTAAATTGAGAATAGTTTGTTAAAAAGCTGCTTTAGATAATTCATCAGAAAATTTAGAAATAGTTTATTTTTTGCCTAATTGATTAAAAAATCTCTTTTTATCTTATTTATATTTAGAATATTTTTTCTTTTAATAATTATTTTGGCATAAATATTTTTAAATTTTTTCAGTATTGTTTTATTATTTAATTTCTTATTCAGTTTACAACATATCCATATTATTGTTTTTGCTGTATGGCTCTAATTTAATATGTTCAATTTATGTTATGCAACCATAATATTAATTAAATTTCTATTAAATCTCATTAATTTTTTATTTTTCTAATTAATCAATATTTTCGATTAAATCTAAAATTTCTTTCATTAATTTTATTGCTCGATTTTTTTTTTTTCTATATTTTCTAACACATTGAAATTTTTTTATCTTGTCTGGAAAATGTAACCAATATTTTCTTTTAATTTCCCAAAAATATGACTAATTATATAAAACTCTATCTGCTTTTTCTTTAATAAAATAAAGCCAATCTTTTTACTTCCCAATAACGCATTATAATAGATTAGTCAATCCCATTAGTGAATTTTTACCATCAATACACTCAATATATTTTAAGATTTATGATTATGTTGACTATTTATGAATTTAAATAGAGTCTTATTGTTCAAAAACTAAGAACTAGTTCTGTATCAGTTAATTAAGTTGTTTTTTGAATGGATCAACTCTTTTCTTCCACCCATTTACGATTTCCCTTTACATTTAAATATAATATAAACCGCATAAATAATAATAATAGTCATTTAATTATATTTCTTAAGCATTTCATTGAACAAAATTATTTATTTTACTTAGAGAACATATCTTATTTAATCTAGTTTTATTTACCACAATTAAAGCATTTCCATAAGATTATTTTTTTTTAGACCAATATTTATTTTCTCCAAGCTATCATTTTTAAACAATTTTTTGATGATATTTTAAGAATTTATTTATTAAATAAATTAAAAATTAAATTGAATCCTTTCCCTCCATATGACATTAAATCAGTTTTATATCTTATACCATTGGATATTATAATTTGTTAGGGAAATTGTTTAATTAATGTTTATATTAAATACACATAAATTTATTTATTTTTTAATCTATGCATATCAAAATTCAATATTACTCCTTTATATAATAAAAATAAAAGGAATTATTTATCATCTTCATGTATGTAGTATTAGATAGATAATTAATTTCCTTTAGATTATATTTTTAATAAAATATTGGATATTATTAATTTATTTGCAATTAAGGAATTTTATTAAACTATTTTTTTAATAATTTATTTACTTGCCTTTTATAAATCGAAATTGTATTAAATTACCATTGGAATTGAATTTTTTTTTATTAGTTCAATATATGATGAAAGAATATTGATAGTATTTAATTCAATTATTTATTTTATAGTAAATTAACCTAAAAATGAAGGTTTGCATTATTTTTTACTAAAAATAAAAGTTTATTATAGTAGTTTTATCATTGTTTGTTGGGAATTAAATAATTTAGAATCTTAATTGTTTAAAGGTAAATGATATTTAACTTTATACCCAAATAAAATCTTCCAATCTTAAAGTAATTTCTTAGTTATTTATTTATTACTAATGCTATCAGAAAAATCAAATATCCAACCTTTTTTATCTTTCAATTAATGTTAAAGTAGTGTTAATGTGATTGATGTGTTCTACAAATTATTTAAATTATTTTTATGCATTTCTAGATTCTATAAAGATATTTTTTACAACTAAATATTATTATTAACTTTGTGAATAATTTGTTCATGAAAAAAAACAAATTCTTAGTTGTGTTATTATAATATTTGAACACCTTTGTTAAAAGTATTAATTCTCATACAGATAATAATATAAACAAAATTTAAAATTTCATTTATTATATATATATATCACTAGTACGATCTCTCTACAATCTACAATTTTATTTATTTTGAATTATTAATTTTAAATATGTATAGAGTTAATAACATTTTCAAATGATAAATAAAATAGTAAAATTAGATATATGAATGTTAGATATATGTATTATTATTATACAGTTATAAATTTAAATTTAAATGAGGAAAATGAGGAATGATAATGAAGGATTAGGAAGACCTAGTTCTTCTGGTGGTTAATTCCAATCTAGAATTGAACCTCCTAAACATTACGATCTATAAATGGCCATGAATTTTAGAAATAGAGGTATTCAAATGGATTATAGGCCAGGATTAGGTATGATTAAAAATGAAGGAAGACCATTTGATTTACAGCAATAGATGCAAAAATATGGAATACAAGGAAATAGAGGATATGGAGGTATGTAGAAATAATATGGAGGAATGTTTGCACAAAGGGGGGGAGATAGAAATAGAGAAAGAGATATAGGAATGTATGGATATATGGAAAAAGGTGAAAGAGGAATCCAAGGAATGGAAAGAGGATTAGGTGAAAAAGGATTAGGTGAAAAAGGATTAGGTGAAAGAGGATTAGGTGAAAGAGGATTAGGTGAAAGAGGATTAGGGGAAAGAGGATTAGGAGAAAGAGGATTAGGGGAAAGAGGATTAGGTGAAAGGGGATTAGGGGGATATCCTGGAGGCTTATAAAAAGGATTAGGAGGAATATAAAAAAGGTTTAATGGTATGTAAAGAGGATTAGCTATGTAAAGAGGATATGGTGGAATGTAAAGAGGATATGGTGGTATGTAAAGAGGATATGGTGGTATGTAAAGAAGAGGATTTGTTGGTATGTAAAAGGGGGTTGGAATATAAAGAGGAATGCAAAGAGGAATGTAAAGAGGAATATAAAAAGGATATGGAATGTAAAGAGGTATATAGAATGGATTTGGTATGTAAAGAGGTATGCAAAAAGGTGGAATGCAGAGATTTGCAGGTGGATAAAGAGGATTTGGATAAGAAAGAGGATTTGGGGGTATAAATATATAAAGAGGATTTGGGGGTATAGGTATGTAAAGAGGATTTGGGGATATGTAAAGAGGATATGGAGGCATGAAAAAAGGATTTGGTGGTATGGAAAAAGGTTTTGGAGGTATAGAAAGAGGGGTTGGAGGCATGGAAAAAGGATTCGGAGATATGGAAAAAAGAGGATTAGGAGGTATGGAAAGAGGATTTAGAGGATTTGGAGGTATATAAAAGAAAGGGTTACAAAGAGGATTTGGATAAAATGATTTTGGTTTATAAAGAGGATTTGGTGGATTATAAAGAGGTGGGTAAAAAGAAATAGATAGAATAGGCCAAAAATTTGGAAATCTTAATAAATAGCCTTAATTTCTTGGAAGAGGTAAATAAATAGGAGGATATGGAGGGTTTGATAGAGGAGCAAAAGGTTTTGGATATTAAGGATTGGAAGGAAGGTTTGGAAGAAATAATTTTGGAGGATATATGAATTAAAAGAATAAAGGAGGACCAAATTAATTTGGAATAAAGTTCTAAAATAATTTTTAATATAAGAAAAATCCTTTTGGAAATGATCATAGAGAGAATACTTTTGGAAAATAAATGTTAAGAGGATAATTACCAAAAAAACCATTTGGTGATAATAATCGTGCAGGTTTTGGAAGAAATATTGGATTGGGAGCAATAATGACATAATCAATAATACAATCAAATTAAAAAGGAAAAATGTTTCATAAATGAATTTCTTTTATTTAATTTATTTTTAAAATAAATTTCTTTTTATTTAATTTATTTTTAAATGTATTACTGACAATTAATTAAAAATAATCATTGTTAGATTAATAATTGAATTTTGAATAAAATCAATATTATCATTTATTGTATCCATATTTTAAAATGTTCTTTTTTAAATTACCATCATATTTCAATAATCTATTAACTAATTGCATATTTTATAATCTTATTTAACTTTTTCTAATAGTTTATAATCTTTATAAATTATTTAAAACAATTTTTGGAGTACTTTTACGATTGTTGACTTTTTTTTTAATATTAATGAGTTTTTCTAATAAAATATTATTTTAATGAACAAGTGTATTCTTTTTTTAATTTAAACTGAATTTCCTAGACCTTATATGATATTTTTAAGATAGTATATTATAATTACTTTTCTAATATTGACTAGTTTTATTATGTTTTAGCATATTTTATTATTTGATATAATTTTACATTATTAATTAATAAACTTATTTAACTAAATTTAAAAATATAGTAATATGGGATGGTTTAATAAAATTTGTTCACTAGCATTTTGGCTTCATTTAGTAATATTATTCTCAATAGTATCATTAGCTTACTTCTATGCAAATCAATATTTTTAAAACTTTTCATATACTCTTTTGATGGTTAGCATATATGGGACTTAACTTGTATGGGCTTTACTGATAGGATTCATTTTATTTATATTTAGCTTGAATTGGGTATCTGTATTTGCAAGAGTACATTTAAAATGGATGTTTATTATATGGCTTATTCTATTTCCTTTAGTATTTAAATAATAAAGATGTTTGAAATCTTTTCATTTTGTGTTATTCTTTGCTTATCAGACTATAATATCTATCAGTTATGTAATATTCATGATGCTATCATTTTTTGTTAATGAAGAAAATAGAGCCAATAAGTTAAATATCAAGACTATATAAGCATAAAAATGTCTATAATAAATAAAATCATTATATTGAATTTATATTGAATTTAATAATTAATCAATCAGTTATTGCAACAATGGATTTTATTAATTTTAAAAATCTTTAGCGATATAATTTCGGACTAATACATGATAATTGTAATTTATTCTATGTAAAAAGAGATTTATACATGAATTAAATTTTTTTGCTTAAATCATATTATTGTAAATTATCAATTATAGTAAAAGAATAAACCTTTTTATCAAATTTATTATGAATAAAACGATGCCCTTTAATATTTAATTCATCACAAACTACTAAAAATAAAGAATAATCCATTATATTATTATTCATTAATAATTATGTATCTCTCTCTATTGAATTATAAAACTTATTAAAATCATTAGTAGATATCTTAATAAATATATCTTATGATTTATAGAAGTTTATATCTTTGCCTATTTTATTAAATTCTAATTATTATCTATTAAATAATGAACCTTTTAGATCATATTTTCTTATAGACCTTGGATCATACACATCTAATATTTTTTATAATATATTTTATATGAGAATACAAAATATTTATGTACTTTTATTAATTTAAATTGAAAAAACACCAAATATTTTATTGATATATGAAATATTGTAATCAATGTTACTTAGTTGTTAGGCTATTTTTTATATACATGAAATTTATTATTTAGATATAGTTTTTATCATTAAAAAATTATCATACGTTGTAAAGAAGAAACTTCCAGATGCACCCAATGATTCTTTTATTTATTTTATTTTTTTTAAGTTCTTTTCAGGATTTAAACTTTATAAAAATCTATCATTAGTATAATTCGAACTTTATCTTATATTTTTAAATGAAATAGGTGCATAGGAATATAATTAAACATTTACTTACTCATTAAACTTTTTAATTTGTCGAATTCTTTTATTACTTTAAATTTGACCAGGCATTTAAATCGCCAGTGAAATACTTTCAATAATATGATTAATAACAAATTGATTATTAGTTTATTCAATAAGCTAAGTTAAAGAAGTTTGCCATTATTATTTTTATTACTTGATTTAACAACTTTAATTAAATCTTATTAATTGTTTAATAGCATTTCTGTAATATGGATCAATAAGTCTTATTAAATTCAATACAAAAGAATATGTTAATAAAAGACTAAATGCAATATTATTAATAGTATCAATAACTTTTATTTCTTTCTTATCAACTAAGATATCTTATAATGAACTACAAACTGATAAAAATATCCAAACTAGAACTAAACAGAATATTGTTATAGTATGTTTAATTATATATTTTTGTTTACATGATGATTTATTATACCTTAATTAATTTAATGCAAATACTATTGAAATAATTCCTACAAATATAAATATTATCTAAAGTATTATAAAAGGAAGTGGAATCAGGAATGTAATTTATGTATTTAGTTATTCATATTTACATATTCCATTTATACTTGAATTCATAGTTGGAATTACTATCAATGTTATTAATATAACACTTCCATGATAGAATTTATTCCTAAATTTACCTGATATAAATGGTTTTTTTAATGTTATCCATAAATCTCCACAAAGTATGATATTATAGCAAATTACCATACTTTGTAATGAAAAATATATATACATGTTTATTTTACAAAAAAATTAACTTTTACTTTAGATTTGAATTAGTCCAAATGACCAATAATAAAAAAATTTATCAAGATGAATTAAATTTTATACTTAAAAGATATTCATTGCCATAAGTAAAAGATTATAATTTGAAATGATCTCTAATAAACAAATTGTTAACATAATTTGATAAGGATGCTTAGTACAGTATCCTCGTAGATAAGTAATAGGAATAAAAGAACTAAAAATTAATGATATTATTGCAAGTACCACATAGTATATATTCACATAAATTTGTTTCATTATATAAAAATCATTAATGAAAAATAGATTTTCTTTTCTTTTTTTTTATTGGCAAACTATGATGGCATTATCTTTTAATAAACTCAATTATTTATTCTTTAGTTTATTTATTTCTTTATTCATTATGTCCTCCACTACATTAAATCAATTTCTTAATAGAATTGCATTTCAAATATAAATCTCTAACATGATGAAAATTAATTAATTTATCTTATTTAGAACCAATAAATAAAACAGGAATATTCATATTTTTAATATTATCAATTATATTAATACTCAATATCTTTCTTCCTGTCTTTTAATTAATAATTTCTTCTAATTATTCAATAACCATTGAAAATAAAAATTACCCTATGAAACTATACTGAATTGATATCTATTACATTAATTAGTAGAGATTACTAAAAGGACTATCTGCTACAATACAAGTAATGTTATTCTTACCTATTTAAAGAGCATATAATAAAGCAACAACAGCTCCCATACTCCTTCCCCATAATATAATTTTTTAATAATTAGTATATTTAAAAACATAATTAACAACAGCATCAAGATCTTATTTTTATCGATGCCCTAATGTTACAAATTCACCTTATGAAAGTCCAGATCCACTACAATCAAAAGCTATTATATCAAAATTATTTTTAAATAATATTTTAATATATTTGAAAACAACCATTCTTGATGATGAATTACCATGAATTAATATTACTAATGGTTTTATTTATTGACTTACTTATTTAAAGTGAGAAACCATTATCTTATTATTTTAACCACCTATTAAAGATAAATCTTATCTAGTATATAACTTCCCTTTATATTTAAATTTATTAGGACCTAAATCATTTAAATTATAGATTTATCTTGGTGGACGGATGATTGATTTCCAGATTGGATCCATATATACTTTCTTTAAATATTACATTTATTATATAATGTAATGAATTTCATTTCATTATGAATATTTATTAATTGGTATTGAATTTTTTATTTATACTATAAGTAATCACTATTATAGTATTTGAGATTCCAACAGTAGAAGGTTTATTATGGATTTAAGTATCAATTTACTTAATTTCACTATTTATGGTAATATCAATATGGATATCCTTAAAATTTTGTATTTCACCATATATAACAAATAAGAAAAAAAGCAAATAAAATTTGTTTTTTTGTTTTGAATGTTAAGTTTATTGTAAAATTAAATCGAAACATTGTAACTCATGTAATAAATGTGTCTAAGGTTTTGATCATCATTGCCAGTTTTTAAATTTATGTATTGGAAGTGAAAATTATAAATCTTTTATTATTCTTTTAATAACAACTATTATTTTTTAATTGTTAGGTTTAATATTAGTTATTTTTAATATATCACAATAAAGGGAAATCTATAATTTTAAAAAATTCAGTTTAATTGTGCATATATTTGATATTATTTTATCTACTATTTTTATTTTATCTGTTGGAATTCTATTTAATTTTCATTTATTTTTAATAATAAAAAATAAAAGTACTTTTGATTACTTAAAATAAAATAAAGTTCAACAAGAAAGAATAAAATAAAAAGAATAAAATTCAAATGATGAATTAAATTAGACTAAAAAATAATAAAGCATATATTATTAAACTAAAAAAATTAATATAAAGAAAAAGAAAATATAAATGTGAAATAATAATAATTTTATATTTTCTTTTCATTATATTTTAATACAATGATTAATGCCATGATTATTATAATGATTATAAGTTTATAATTAATTATATATAAATAATTAATTAAATTTATATATAAATATTTATTAAGATGAAATAATAATAAGGATTCATTATATTATCAGATTAGCATGTTCATTTGAAATAAAGTACTATAAACAAAATTATAGCTAAATAAAAAAGTCATTAAGAATAAGATTAAAAATTTATAGTCAAGAGTCTTTATAAAGTAAAATTTTATTTATAACCATAAATTGTTTTATCTGATTAAAATTTTCTTTGTCAAAATAACAACGTATATAAATAATTTAAAGATTAATAATAAGAAAAACTTTATTTCAAAGATTAAATTAAGAAAAAACGTTTATAATTAATTTATAAAAGGCATGGAAAGTTGTATGAAGAAAAAACATAGAACTTTTCAGCTTATTATATACCTCTTGACTTTATCGATTTTACTCAAGATAATATTTACAAGAAATTAGAATTTGTAATTGAAAATAAATAATTATAAAAGATGAATTATAATAATCTTATATTTGATTCTAAATTTGAAAGTGGGAATTTATTCTCTGTATATAAATAGAAAAAGAAGCCTGATCTTTATTATTTAATAGTTCAATCTGATATAAATACAAAAGGATATAATTCAAATTTTTATTTTAGTGTGAAAGGAATGATACCACATAAAACATATTAATTTAAGATAGTTAATATGACTAAACCTCATAGTCTCTTTAATAAAGGTATGAAGCCATGTGTATTTAGTTAAAAAAGATTTGGATATTAAAATATATCATGGGTAAGATAGGGTACAGATATATCATATTACAAGAACCATTATATTAAATAAATTAATTAATTTGAATATTATTATACTCTTTAATTCAAATTATCAACAAAACATTAAAATGATAAATTATATATAAGTTCATTTATACCTTATAGTTATAGTAAATTAATAAAATTGATTAAATAAATAGAACAGAAGAATATAAGAGTTAATTCTTTATGTAAAACATTATCTGGCAATGATGTTCCATTAATTAATATAAATGAAAAAGGAAATAAAAAAAAGAAAATTATAGCAATAATGGCAAGACAACATCCAGGTTAATCAGTATCATCATATGTAATGTAAGGTTTAATAAGAACATTAATAAATAAAAGTTAATAATCAATAGCCTTAAGACAGAAATTCATTTTTAAAATTATTCCAATGGTCAATATAGATGGTGTAGTCTATGGAAATAGTAGATGTGATATTTCAGGATTTGATCTTAATAGGCAATGGAAAAAACCAGATAAATAATTATTTCCAGTTATTAATCAAATAAAAAAATCTTTTTTTCAACTTCCATAAGGTCAATAAATAGATTTTATTATAGATTTGCATGGACATAGTAAATAAACAGGTATATTTGCATATTGTTGTAAAACACTTCAATATTAAAGTCATCATGCAAAGCATATGCCATTTATTTTAAATAAAATTAATTAGTTTTTTCAATATAAAAAGTGTACATGGGGAATTGATAAAAGTAAATTATCTACTGCTAGAGCAGTTTTATCATAAAGAGTTCAATATCAAAGAGTAATTACTATTTAAACATCATTTATGGGAACAATGGTAGATGGAAATTCATATCAGTTTTCATCAAATGATCTATTTAAGGCTGGTTCTGATATTATAAAAGCTTTATTTATATTATTTTGTAAAGAGGTATAGAAAGATACCATTATGTTGTAAATTGAAAAATTAGATAAATAATTGAAATAATTAAGAATACATAAAAAAAAGTAATAAGAAGATTCAAAGGATTCAGGATCTTAAAGTTAACCTTAATTGTATATATTACCTAAGGATTAATATTAATAGATATTAAAAATTAAATCTCCTGAAATTGAAGTTGAAGAGATAGTTAAATAATAAGTAAAGTAAATTTAAGTTTAAGTATAAAAAACACTTTAAAAATAATAATAAAAGTAAGAGTAGATTTATATTAATAATAATATTGAAGAAATTTAATAATAATCTGATTTAGAGAATATTAATACTTTTAAATAATAACCTAAAAAATATAGAATAAAGCAAATTCCTAAAATTAATACAAGACAATTTTCAAAGGTAAATAAAATTATGAAATCTAATCATTATTAAATATTATAAAGATAAAAAAAATATTAAAAAGATATTATTTAAACAATTTTTTAATAATTTCCTAAAAAAATGAAGAATATGGATAAATGCTTTGATTTACGTAATCAAATTAATTAATTATTATATTAGCAAGGTAATAATAGTTTAAATAAGCCATCCATTTAAAAAAAAAAATATTCTTTAAATAAAAATATGAAAAATAAATATGATAATAATTTAATTATTCAAAGTGTAAAATTAAAATCTCCTTCATTGTGTAAAAAAAGTTAATTAGCTTTAATTCAGTCACAAATAAGCAAAAAATATCAAATGAAATAAATAAAAAAATAAAAACTTATGAACAGAGCAGAATAATTTTTTCTTTATAAAAAATATATATGAATTTTATAATATTTCATTATTAATTAAGTTTTGAATGTTTAATTATCTATTTAAAACGAAGTAAAAAGTAAAAATTCATATTAATCAGTTTTAATAAATGATGATAATAATTTAAAAGTAAAAGTCATTTAATAGCCTATTATTATTACATAATTATATAAGACGATTATAAAAATAAAATTAATAAGTTATTTAAATGTCAATTTTAAAAAAAGATTAAAAGAAAGTCACTTCACTCATTAAAATTTATAATATTTATTTATTTTACTTGATGAAGTTAAATAAAAATGTTATTTTATATTTCAGATCCAAATAAATAATTATTAAGAAAAAATAATTTATCTAACAACAGAATTAAAATATTAATGTCTATAAAATATTAAATATATTTAATTAAATGATTGTTTTAATAGATTTGATTCTATTAACATATAAACAATAATAATAATTAAGATACATATTAATTTAAATAAACAATGATTCTATTTTGTTTTTTAAATATTTAAACAAACTTTTAATGTATTATTTTAAGTAAGATTTTTAAAATATTGAAAAAGACTATAAACGAATTTTTAAAAAGTTTTAGAATTTTTGGAAGAAATTTATGTATATAAATATTTAAAAATTTTAAGCCATATAATTACCTAAATTTTTCAAATAAAATATAGATGAAATTATTCCAATTACCTAAAGACCTAAAATCAATAAACCTATATTTGATTTAAAATATAGTAAATAAATTTAATGATATATATATATTTAAAAAGATGAAATCATTTTTGAAACTTATCAATAAATATTTATTATATATAATAATTATAATGGGAATTTGTAATTAATTCATTCAAAATTAACTTATCTAATAAAGGTTAACTACTAAAGAATTATCTATAAAAAAAATTTATACCAGCAAATCTAGTTAAAATTTAATAAGGTTAAAAAATTAATTTAAATACTAATATGTTTATTGTATGAAAAAATAACTTATTGATGAATAGTTCATAAACTAATAAAAAAAAATTTCTTTCAAAAATTTAGATGAATCTTTTGATTTAAAATCAAAATATAAACTTTATAAAATGCCATAAAAGGGAATCTTAAAAAATAAAAAAAATACTATATGATCACTTTTAGAATAAAAAAAAATAATTTAATGTATATAATATTATTTTATTTCTTATTATTATATTTTTTTTAGATGATGTTTTATATTAATAGAGTGTTAGAGAAGTGATTTAAATTTAAAACGTTTTTTTTAAATATAATAATATAAATCTACATATGTATCATATGTATCATATGTATAATTAAATCTATAATAATCAATCAATATTTTTTTTTTAAAGTTAAATTTTAATAATTATATCTTTTATATAATTTGATAAATTTTAATGTTGTTGTTCCACATCTTTTTTAAAAAATTATTTTAATAAATTCCAAATTGGTAATACAATAAAGTTTAAGAAATTAATTTAATTTTTATATCTGACTAAATTAATATTTAAATTCTAAAAATATGGTGTCATTGTAATATTTAATTTTTTTTAAATTTCATATTGTTTACTAAATTAGACATTCACTTTTAATGACCATTTATGGCATAATTAAATTGTTTTAGTATTACCAATAAAATCACAAGAATGTATAATTAAAGCTCCAATTTTTTATTTAAAAATATTTTTAGATTATTAGTTTAGATTACTGTCTTTAATTAAATAATTTTTAGCTTATTATATAACTTTGAAATGCATTGAATTATCAGTTGATAAAATCAATTTTATATATATTTTTTTAAATTGTTTAAATTATTTAAGTTAAGCTAAAATATTACAATTAGGTTTCTTTAAAATTTTAAAAAAAGTACTAATATGATGATTTTATAATACAGATTGATCATTATACCTGATACCTAATTTTGACTAACTTGCAATTTCATATCCATTTGTTCTTCCAGTATGATTAACATCATGGCATAATCCAGCAAGTATTAAAGTGAATTTTTAGAATTAATTAAAATATTTTTATTTAAATTATTTTCCTTTTGCTATTAAGTAAATACCATGCATTACACATATTCCATGATCTAAATTGTGGAATTAGTTCATACGTTTATTATATTTCCAGTGTAATTATACAAAAAAGTGACATAAAATTTATTTTTATATGAAGAAATTGTATTATTTAAATTTAATAGTTTAGAAAATTTTCCAAATAAAATTTAATTTTTATTTGTCTGATTTTAATAATAAAATACTGAAATTAGGATTTTGATAATTATATTAAATACTTTTATCAAATTATTTAATACTAAATTAAATTTTCTAAAATAGCTTATAATTTTCTTTTTATTTATTATGTATTGTTTTCATAGTGTTTGTATATTTATTAATTTAAATTTAACTGATATATTATCTGACAACTGTCCTCATTATTCCTGCATTCCTTTTAATTTTTTGTTAATTGAAAGCATTTGTTATATTTAACATCATAATAACTTGTTTCACAATCATTTGGAATTTTTTCTTATTAATATGTTACTATTGCTGGTGTGAGTTTTAAAGGTGACTGTAATCCTTTACATTTTTTATATTTTAATTCTTCCTAGTTATTTAAAGTACATCAATTAAATTTCCCAATAAATTCTTGACTTTTATGATATTTTTAGTTATTGATTAATCTTACTACATAAAAATAAATATTCTAAATAAATTAAATATATTTATAATTAAATAATCATGCCTTTTTCCCTTTTCCTTTAACTTTCTTTCCTTCAACATTTTTTTGCCTTAATTCTAATTTTTTCAATCTATCCTTTCCACTACAAAGTTTAGTTATGATAACATTTGATGCATTGATGGGTATTTTGGCAGTTTGACCATTGACCTTATTCTTCTATAACTTTTAGATATAAATGATAAATTTCTTCCTAAATACTTCAGTTACTTTTCCTTTATGTCCTTTATTAGTCCCTCTAAGAACTTTGACTTCATCCCCTTTTCTAATAGGTGTTGATCTAACCAAATATTTATCTTTGATTTACTTTGATAATTTAGATGACATCAATCTATGACGAATATGAGAAGGTGCAGCAAAATGTGCCTTTCTATTCTTACGTCTAGAAGAGCTTATTTTACTATTAAACTTCATTTCAACTAATTATATATTATTTATAAAATATCTATAATGAAATAATCATGTTCTTTTTTTAATCCATTCAATTATCTCATCAACAATTTCATTAAAATAAGGTTCACAATTAATAGCATGCCACATTCCTTAAACAACTCTTATAAATTTATCTTAACTAATAGATTCTTTATAAAGATTATCAACAAAAAATGGATCAACCAATTTATCAGTTGTTCCAATATAACATATGAATGGGAATTTTATTTTATTATATTTTTATTCAATATCTCTTATAGCTATAATCATTGCTCTTCCAGTACCAGGTTTAAATCTATTTGAATAATTTAATTAATCACTTATATATTTCTATATAAGATTATATTTAGTTCCTTTATTAAATGTTTGACTTGTTATACCTGTATTTGGAAACCAATATCCCATTGTCATTGCTAACCAAATCATTACTGATCCATTAGCTAGAGGATGCATTTTAAGAGCAGGACCTAACATAATCACTCCTTTAATCTAGTTTTAATAAAGAATACCTAAATGTGTACTAACAAGTCCACCTAGACTTTGCCCTCCAATAAATAAAGGTAATTTAGGATAAAATTAATTTACTATGTCCATCATTTTTTTACCATCTTTTACTAATAATTGAACGTCTGAAATCAATCCTTTCTATCCTTAACTACGACCATGCCCTATAAAATCCATACCAAAAACATTATATCCAGCTTTACTTAATTATTTAGCAATATATACTAAACTATTTGAATATGAAAACATTCCATGAAAGATAAGTACATTTCCAACAGCTTTTTATTTTGCTTCTTATATATATGTAATAATTTTGTAAGGACCTGTTTATGAAATAAAATTTAATTAAGTTGAAATTTTTGAATATTGGAGATTATCATGGAGTACTTTGTATGGTTCGTTTATCTGCTACTTTAAATATTATTTTTATAAGTATGCTAATCTTTTGTCAGCTGGAATTTTAATTAATTATTCAAAGTAATTATTTTTCATTATTATTTTATTAATAATATCACATAAAATTTTTATAATCTATTTTATCATTATCTTTTTCTTATTATTTAACATTTTCATATAATGGAACAATTCTCATCTTTTTCTTTTACATTTAAACTCCTAATTATATATTTCCTGAATTGTTAATATTCCCTGGACAATAATTTTTTAAAACATTAATATTTCCAATAAATTGTTCATACCCCTGAACATTAGTACTAATTTTAATATGATAATCACAAAAGTATTTTAATGTATCAATAATTGAACTTTTATTTGTTGAAATACACATTAATATATGATTACTTCTAATAATTCTTTTTAATGAAGACATGAATTTTTTAGTAAATTAATGAAATGGTGATAATTTTAAATATATTTTAATTACAAATATATCAGTCGTATTCTATATAAAACTTTAAATCACATTCTCTATTAATTTCAATATTTATCTTTAATCTTTCTAATAAATAAACTATTTAACATATTTATCTGTAGAATTCTTTAAATCTAGAAATGGAACAGCAATACAAAAAGGTAATAATTTATTCTGAGTATTATATCGCCATGCTATTTTATTATCAGTTGTCTAAACATTACTTTTCTCTTCTTAAATGATCTTTGGTGTTAGCATTTTCATAGATTAAAAACTAATAATGGCAGATTTTTAATAAAATGTGAAATATCTCATAAGTTGTAGATAAAGTGTAGTTGGATGATCTTCTTCAATAAAAATTATTTGACCTTATTAAAATGTATTTATTTGATAATCTATATCAGGATGACCAAAATATATTTTAGATTTTTAAGTTTGATTCTTTTTTTTAAATGAACTCATTTATTAATATATATATAAATATAATGACTGTAAAAAGTATTTTATAAAAAATCATTTTTTGAATTTAATTTATTTAAATATTGGAGATCTATATTTTTTTTAATAGGATTGGGATATTTAAGACACTAAATTTATTTTTTATTTAATAATTTCTGTTTATGATTTTTTATTCTGAATATTGTATGATTTTAAAATTTAGTTATATTATTTTTATTACAATTAATAAATGCATTATCTTAATAATTAAATTTTTCGATCTCTTTATTTCCCATTTATGAATAATTTATGCCAATTATATTTTCTTCTTCTTAATTATGCTGCTTTATATTCAAATGATTCTTATTTACTCTTTTATATTTTTTTTAGAAATTTTTTTTTTATTTAATGTTAATTGAACTTTTTTTATTTTTTTAATACAGGAATTAAATATTATTTACTTTATTATTATTTAAAAATTGATTGTTATTCTTATTATTATTCCGCTTTAATTTAAATTGTTTAAATATTTATTAAATTAATTTATTATGTTTGAATTTATTTTTACTACATTTATATATTAATTTTTGATGATTAGAATACAGGTAATTTAAAAGAATCATTGTATTTTTTATATTATTAAATAATATTTTTTTAATGCATTATTTTTTTCATAATTTTTTGGTCTCTTTTAAAGAAATTATTTTATTATTATTTATTTAAATTAAGTAATTTAAAAATTAGATTATTTTTTTTACTTAATTCATTAATTTAACAAGTAAAATTTCCTTTTATTTATTAAAATTAATCTTTCTAGATTTGATATTTCAAAACTTTTTATTCAAGTTATTTCATATTTTATTTATAATTTTTGTTAATTATTTATATTTAACTAATATAAGCATTTTTTGATTAAACAATTTTTTCATATTTATGTTTTATATTATCATTATTAATTTGTAGTTTTTATTTAGTTTTAGGATTCAATACTCTCCATTTAAATAGAAATAAACTAGTTAAATTTCTTTAACAATTATAACAATTACTTTTCTAATAATATTGATCAATATTTCCAAACATTTATTTTAAACGATTTTATCTTTAAATCTATTAATTATAGTTTTTTTAAATTTATTTTTATCTAAATTAATTCCTTTAATTTAATTTATTTTAAAGTATTTAAATTTTATTTTTCCATATCATATAATTTTCTTATGCTCTTTTATCAAGATATATTTTATAATCATAAAGCTCTCTAGATGTTATCTTTTGATCATTAAGTATATCAAATATATGTTTATAATTAATTCCATATTTATCATTCTTTTATAATAATACTTTTAATAAGAAATTATCACCTTTTAATTAACTTATTTTTTTCCATATAATATATGGATTATCTAAATTAAATACTATATCATTATGGAATTAACTCACTGAATATTTTTAACTGATTTATGATATTTTACATTCTAAATCTTTGATTGATTATGTTAATGCTTTAACTCTATTTGTATAAACTATATTTAAACATTTTATCTTATCATTATATTTAATTAAAATTTATTCATCTATAATTTAATCAGTTTTAAAATATTATACTTAAAAAAATTATTATTTATTAAGTCCTTTTAAATAAACTGCGTCTTTCCAATGAATTATTTCTTTTAAATAATCTTTAGTCATCTTTTTATATTTTTCAATATACAATTTAAGATCTAATTCTAATTATTCAATTTTTTTTTTTAATTTAGTGACAATATTATCATCCAATTATTTAGATTACTTTGAATGAATAATAGGCTTACCATTAAACTTAGGCTTTTTACGTACTATTTATTTAGCTGGACTGTCTATAAAGAAACCTTCCTAATTATCTACATAAAATGAATTTCTATATTTCATAATATCACAATTAGTTTTATTTATTGATGTCACTTATATTACGTTTAATACATTGCATAAAATCCCATTTTTATTGATCACAATCATTTTTACTTGCCATGCATGAAGATAATCTGCATCCATATGGTCTATAACATCTTTTTTATGCTTTCTTCTTTATTGTTTATTATTTATTCATATAATAATCAATCATCATTTTTCCTTTTACTTTCTGTAAATTATAATTTGAATTTCTTTTTCTGTAAAAATGAATTTTGTGTTTGATTTGGAATCAAATTGTTTTTTGTATGGAATTTAGATATTATTCGATTCTGTTAATTTGTAACAGTTAATAATTTTTCTATTTATCTGTCACAGCTTAAACATCTTATAAGTTTTTTAGTTGCCAATGCATCTTTTACATTCTCTTATTGTTATGATACTACTAACATAAGTTCCTTTAATTTTTTCTAAATAAAAATTAATGCTCTTTTAACTTATTTCTTTTCTGCTCTATTATTTAAATGTAGATTTATTGTATTTAATTACTACCTTAGATTATCATTAAATTTTTTAAACTATTGTTATTCTACTTTAAATTATAATTTTTATAATATTTACTTGATTTGATTATGACTTTAAACTAGAATTTATTTTAACTTTTACTATAATTTATTTAATAACATAATTTTGATTTTTTCTTATGAACATTGAATAATATATCTAATATTATCAATTTTTTTATCAATTGTATTAATTTTTTAATCCATTAATTCAATTTTACTACTAAAATATTTTTAATTTTTATCAAATAATGATAATTTCTATTCAATAAGAGATAATTAATTTAATTTGGCAAAATCAATTTTCATTTTTGCATTAGATTAATTAATTTTATTAGCTTTTTATTTTGCCTTTTCTATTTCTATTATGGTATTTAATTTTACATGTAATTCTTCTACATCTTTCTGAAGTATACTGAATTCTTATTTATTTCCATTATAATTTTTATTACTTAGTTTAATTTAATTTTTTGGTGACTCAGAATATTTAGTCACATCTATCATAGTTTTTTATTTTTAATCTTTCATTATATATGTTTTGAAAATATCTTGCGTTTATTATTAATTTTAACCTTTGAAATTTAATATTTTTCCAATTGTTTTATATACTTATTTAATAATATATGAATAATTTTAATTGCCTAACTTCCCAACAATTTATTATTTATCCTTATTATATTCCTAATGCTTAAATTAATTCAATTCTAATTTTTATAATTTTTGTACATGTTACTTATATTTTTTTAGATGAGTTTAAAATTTCAGTTGGACATTTCCTACATCTCTTTTAGTCTTTTAATGTTATATTTTTTCACATTTTCTTGGAATCACCTCTAATAATTTAGATGTCTCTTTTTGAATTTATACCACTTGAGACTTTATATCAATTGTTTTTTATTTTTATTTTTAAACTTATTTAATCATAGTTTTACGAAATCCATTGAAATCTATTAATTTAGCATTATGATCAGCTGTCTATAAACATAAATTTGATATAGTATTTTCATTTTAATTAAATCTTCTATCTAGCTCAAAATATTTATTTACTATATTATTAAGCTTTTAATTAGTCTATTTATTCTTCTCTTAAATTTTTTTCTCTATTTATTATGTATACTTTTCAGTTATTTATTCAATTTTTATGAAACGATTTTAAATCTTTTTGAAATTCTCAACTATATATTGAAAATTTTTTTTTATAGCTTATTAAGAAACTTTAATATTGATAATATTATTCAATTTGATCTACTTAATTGTTAACTCTTATACTTAAGAATGTATCATAATAGAAAATAATATATAATCTCACTAACATAAATATGTGTTCCAACAAAAGTCTCACTAAACACTTAATGACTATAAGGGGAGCACAATCACAAATAACTAAAATATATAAATTTCCATGTTTTACATCATTCTTGCAATTTATTACAAAAAATAAATAATAAAAATATAATATTATCTTTTTTTTATTATATTTTTTTATCGTTCTAATTGATCTAGATTTAAAATTTAATTCTTAGAATATTTAATTAAAATATATAATTTATATAATGATATAATATTTCATGATTTAATATTTTATTTAGTATTAGATACTCCTGGAGGCCATACCATTTGAGTACCACCAATGATATGTAAATGTAAATGATAAACAGTTTGTCCTCCTTTTGGTCCATCATTCACAACTAATCTCCATCCATCTTCTAATCCTTGTTGTTTAGCTACTTTAGAACATATAAACATTAAATGTCCTAAAATGTTTATATGTTTTTATTAAGCATTTATTATTCTTGACAATTCTTATTTTTATTTTGGAATTACTAGAATATGAACTGGTGCAACAGGATTTACATCTTTAAAAGCAAGGCATTTATCATCTTAATAAACAATTTATGATTTTATTTATTTTGAAATGATACTATCAAATATAGTTGACATTTTAAACAATGATTTATATAATCTAATCATTATAATGAATAATAATAATAATCCTCCAATCAATCATGATCGTTATCAAAAAGATTATAGAGAAAAAATAGATTATAACAGAGGATATAATAATCCTTTTAACTTTAAAAAATATTTTAATTAAAAAATGATAGGACTCAAAAGATTAAACCTTAATTATAATTATTATTCATTATTCCCATTTTTTGTATATTCAACTTTAGGTTTTATTATTTATAGACTTCTCACTGTAGAAAATATTGAAACCACCAAAATGCCAAAATCTTTTAAATAATTTGAACATCATGATTGGATAGTTAATTATAAATCAAAAAGAACAATAATTTTAATAGCTATTTGCATAAATATTAAAATTGACATTCATATCAATTAAATTCATAAAATTTTTAATTTACATCCAAGTCCTTTTGATGAAGTAGTTATTTTTCCTTCAATTTTTTCATTATCTCTTAAAATTGTAAATGGAAATGAATTAATTGGATTTTCTTTTATTAAATTGATTAAGTTTTTTAATCCATCATGACTAAATATATTTATCCAATCAATATTTATTATTTGATCACCAACTCTCCAATTTGCAGATTATGCTGCAGAATTTATATCTATAAATTAAATTTGGGCAAATGGCTTAATTTATTTTATTTTTTTATCTTTTGCTTATTTTCATATATTTTTTCTTACTATATTTCTTATTTTTTTAAATAATTTATTTTTTACTATTATTTTTTATACGATTTAGTTTATCTAATTTTTTCATCATATTTTTAAATATCTTATTTAATTGTTTTCTATGTTTATTTATGATAACTAAATAGTTTCTTCTCAAGCTGCAACATTAATGATTTATGATCGTTTTGTAATTAATGAAAAATTCTTTTTTTATTCCTGTAATTAGATAAATCTTCAAAATTTAAATCATTTCGAGGAAAACCTTATTAATCAGTTAGTGGTTTATATAATTATGTTTTTATTATAATGTATTTAACTATTTTAAAATTTATTATAATTATGTTTACATTGATCTTCTTTTCTCATCCAATTCTGCTAATTATTTTTTCATTTAATATTAATATTTAAATTTTTTTAAAAATAATTTATATATCATTGTAAATTTTCTATTTATTTAAATTTATCTATATTTATTTAAATCCCCAGTTGGGGTTGGGGTTGGGGTTGGGGTTGGGGTTGGGGTTGGGGTTGGGGTTGGGGTTGGGGTTGGGGTTGGGGTTGGGGTTGGGGTTGGGATTTTATTTTAATCAATGATAAAATTTATGAAATTATTACTTTTTCTTTTTTATTTTACTATTTATTCTTTAATTATTTATTTTAATTTTTATATACTTTTTATAATTCTTTTTTTAACTTTTAATTTTATTTTTCTAATTATTTACTCTTTTAAACTTAATTTTTAAACAGTTTCTCCAATTCTTTATTTTTCTTGACTAAACTAGAATTATTAATAATTAATTATTTATATCTTTATTATTTAATGTTTCCATCTTTGTTATTTTAAATAAACTGCTTATTAACAGGATTATTTTCAATAAGAGGATCATCTAATATTTAATTATTTTAATCTTATTAAAATATTTATTGAGATTTTTTATAAGTATGATAAAAAAGATTAATTTTTTTCTTAACTGTTTAATTCATTTATAAATATAAAATGATCATTTACATTTGATAATACCTACTTAATGATTAATATTACCAATTAATATAGTATTATCAATAACTTAAACCCAATTAGGCTAACTCTATAACTCTAATCTCTTAACCAAATTCATTGATTTCTTTTAATTACTTTCTTTACTAATTGCCAAAGTTTTGTCTTTAGAAACACTCACAATAACATACTTATTATGAAATTTAGTTCTAACAGCACGATTAACTCTTGTTAAATGAGGATCTGCTAAATATCTACTTTTAAAATTAATTATATCAAAATTAATTATGATTCCACTTTATGTAGCAACTAATAGATTATTATCTGTTACCTACATAGAATAGATATGCGGAGGACAATATGTTATACCTACTAGTAATTATTTAAGATTTATTTGATGCGATATACATTATTTCATAACATTGTAACAAGTTATTTAACAATCAAAACCTCCTGCAATAACATAACAATAATCATTTTTTTTCTATATTGATACTGTACAGTAAGGAATTGCAGAATGATTAATTATTTATTTCTCATTAATATAAGTTCTATTATTATCACAACAATAACTAATTTTCTAATTGATGATACTAATACAATTAATTTATTATTAAGCTTATTGAATTAAATTAAATTTATCAACAAAAATAGATGATTAATTCCTTAAATCAAATCTCTTTATTTGATTTTAACATCCTACAATTATTTATTGATCTGTTAATAAATGGTTTGACATTGATGAAGTTAAATTATTATGAATAAGTTTAACACTTGAATTAATTCTTAAATCCCAAAGTCTTATTGTTGCATCTTATGAATTAGTTGAATATAAATGAGTATTTAATTCATCTTTTGCAATACTTATTATTTGTCCTTTATGTATTTTTTTAGTTTCTATTGTAAAGCCTTTTTCCATAATTAATAATTAATATGAAATAATCTTGCTAAGAATGTTCAAAAATAAAAATGAAAATCAAATATATGATTAATTAAATTAGTCAAATTACTGAATAATTATAAATTAGTAAATTCTCTCTCTAGAATGAAATTGATAATTTGGGTTAATAATAAAATAATCAGTTTTTTGATAGTAAAAAAACTAGTAAATTTAATATAAATGAAAATTAATTAACTTAAAAAAATATTATCTCGATTGATTTATTGAATAAATAAAAGTCTTCATCATTACTTTAATAAATTAAAATTATTAAAAAAGAAATAAGTGTAATTAAATAGCATATAAAAAAAGTACCAATAGTTAAAAGGAAAAAAAAATAAATCAAATTTAATTTTCCTTAAATTAATTTTAATATTAAAAAGAAAACTGTTTGTTATTAATTGGGACTACTTATAATTTATAGATTAAAATTTTATAGTCTTTCAAAATTACTATATTTTAATATGCTTAATGAAACTTTACAATAATTAGTTGATAAAAAAGATTTAATTAAATTACTATATGATTATCCAATGTATTTAAGAGCTCATTCACAGATGAATAATATAATTAAATATCTATTTTAAAATGATCAATAATAATAAAAGAAAATTATTTTATAACGTTTTTAAAAACTATTAGAACCATATAACGATAAAATAAAATTTAAATAATCATAAATTAAATAAGATCTACTCTCTAAAATGATAAATAAAAATAAAGTTAAAAAGAGGTTATAAACATAAACTAATAAAACAAGTATAAGTAAGCTATAAAAATTCATTTAAGAAAGTAGTCTTACTTAAGATCATTTATAATATCTTATAATGTTAGGTACGTCGAAATCATAAGATATATAGCATTTAAATCTGACTTAAATCTTAAAAATAAATTAAAAATAAAATTGATTTTTTTTAATGAATAGATATTTTACAGGAGAAGATGAATAAATAATATATACATAACAACCACCTACGTAAAGAAGAGTCTAGAGAATCCCTGTAAAGAGGAAAATAATCTAATATGAATAATATTAGTATGAATAAAAAGTTCCAAAACAGATTAAACGAGTAGTATATGATTAAGTGAAAAAGATGTAAAGTGTACCAATACAAAAAAAAGTAGTAGATTATTATGCTGTTTAAATGCTGAAACAATATATTCCAAGACAGACATCATAAAAGAAAGTATAGATGGTACCAGTGGAAAAAGTAGTTAAAAAGATGATTTATAGACCTGTTACTAAGAAAATTGTTAATAATAAAATTTAATAAGAAACTGCTAGGAATTCATTAGCATATGAAAAAAGACAATCAATAGAACCTAAATATGAACTACGTGAATCTAATTATACATCTAAAGTATATTAAAATAATTATAAGAAACCTAACCATGTCTCATATCATTCAATCGTTTAAAAATTAAACAATTATCATAGGTAATAAAAAGGTATAAATTATAATTAATTTGAAAATGTAATGAAAAATATCACTGAAAATAACATCAATGATAATGTTATAGGCTCTATTTGGGATAGATCAACAAATAATGATTATACAAAGATATAGAATTTAGCAAATGGTATGAATGAATTAATGAATTAAAATCAGAAAATAAGAAGAAGTTTATTACCCTACATGAATTGATTATTATTAATATTATTAATATGTCAGAGGTATAATAAACTTTGAATAGATTGAAAACGCATAAGAATGTACAAGGGATAATTATAGTGAATGGATAAGGTAGTATCATTAGATCTACGTATATAAATGAAAAGAAGGAGTAAGGGGATAAGATAGCACGATTAATACCTGTATTAACATCAAAGGCAAAGACAACAATACGTGATTTAGATCCAGCTAATGAATTAACATTCATGAGATTGAAATCTAAAGTAAATGAAATTATGGTAGCACCTGATAAAGATTTCATATTAATTGTTATACAAGGGCCTAAAAATTAAAAAAAAGATGATGATTGATTATTATTTGAGATTTTTTATATTGATATTTAAATGAAGGGAACTTATAATAGTCCTGATAATGTCTGTAGATATGATCAAAAATGTAATCAGACTACTTGTATTAGACAACATCCTCAAAGGGATGGTAAAGGATCTTATCAACAATATCAAAATAAAGGTTATAAGAATTATGATAAAGATTATAAAGATAGATCATATTATAATAAAGATAATCATTATTCTGACAAAACATATTATAATAAGGATAAATAAACACCGAATTGTTTATTTAAAGATTAGACAAAGAATTTATGCTATTATTGGCAAAAGGGAAGTTGTAACCGGGGAATGGGTTGCAAGTAATAATTTAATTAGGAATATGCACTCATATAGCACTCGGGAAAATATATTTCCTTTAATAAAGTAGTAAGCTTTTCCAACATCAAAAAATGATCAAATTCATGTGATACAATCAGAAGGACAAACTTATTTGCTTTTAATATTTAGTAAATAAGAGTATTTTGAATTAATATTGTCCAAAATTAATATAGAAAATAATAGACTAGAATAACCTATCTTTAAATAAAAAAAGAATGGAATCATATCCAAAGCAATGGTCTTTGACAGGATCTTTGTTTTTTCAATTTAGAACAAGCAAAGGTAAGATAGTATTCTCCCTCACCAGAAATTATGATATTTATATGATGGATCTGAAAAGGAATGAATAGGTTCCTTTTCAGATTCACAATGCTCATGAAAAATACGTCACAGGATTATTGTACGATCATAATAATAAATTTCTTTTTAGTTCATCTAAAGATGGTAAGATTAAATGTTGGAAATTTAATTAATAAGGTCAATTATCTATTTATATGAGTATATATTAAAGAATGATTATTACTCCTTTAATTGGAATTAATTTTATTAAAAGATAAACATTAATGGGAAAATAAATATTAATTGCAGGGACTGATGATAATAGATTACTTTTATGGTAATATAATCATACTTTAAATTCAGTGCAACATATATTAAAACCATTATAAAATCATAATCCTATTAAAGTATTTGATGCAATTAAAATACAATTATAAAATTATGGAACTAAACATGAGATGCTTGCTATAAATTCATGGGATGATAAAAGTTCATCTATTATAATATTTAATCCTATTTATGGAAGTCAACAATACGTCATATTATCATATAATGATTCAAAGAATAAAAAAATAACTCAAATGGAAAATATTGCTAATAGTTTAGTTATTGGTAATTGTAATGGATAAATTAGTGTTTATTAATTAAAAGTTGATGCAGATAAAATAGTAGCAATTAAATATGCCAGAATGGGGTTTTCTAATATTATCAAACAAATTTAAATTGGCATGATAAGATTTAGTACTGATGTTGAATGCAATATGATCATTGTATTAGAATAATTTGGAGAAAAAGATGATGTTATGAAAGGGAAAGGTTCATTGTCTATTTGGAATATTAAATGATCTTAAATATATATTATTAATATAAATATAGGTTCATAACTTATTTATATATTTATTATTAATATATATATTATTAATAAAATCTATATAATAATTAACGGATGAATAATTGTCATGAATAATACAAATCATCATTGTTATATGATCTTAAAAATGAACATAAGAATCTAAAATTAACTTCTTTCAATGTTACAAGATTAAAATAAAATATTAAAAATATAGATAACAATATACATAAATTATCTCATATTAGATAAAAAGATGATGCAATGAGGAAAGCTAAAATCAATTAAATTAATAGGGGAATAAATTAATTAAAGTAAATGCTTTCTAGATTACAAATTGAGAAGAGGAATAAAAATAACCAATTCAATGATCTTTCAACTGATAATAAAACTTTAAAGAATTTCATTGACCAAAAGAATCATTAAATGAATAGACTTAAATCATAACTTGGAGAATTAGATATTAATATAAGAAATTTAAATGATTAAAAAGAAAGATTAACTCTTTTATTGAATAATCTTACAAATGAAAAACAGGTAGTGATAGCCTAAATCGGAAATCTAAAAAATGATTTAACAATAACTCATGAAAGAATCATGAAACTTGAATCAATTATCAGATCATTATAAAATGATATTTAATTGGTTAAACAATCAATTGGTGATATTTAAAGAGAAAACAATTCTCTTGATAGAGAAATAATTAGAATATAGGATAAAATTAATTAAGATAGAAATATTCTAGTTAAATAACAATAACATTTAAATAATTTAACTAATGCTTATTCATAACTTTAATCTAAGGAAGATAGAATGAAAGGAGAACTTAAATTTATTAATGGTAATATTGAAAATGAAGTTAAAGTATGTAAGGGATTAGATGGTAAAATATAATAAATGCATTTAAATATTCGTAAGAAATAAAAAGAGTTAATTATTCATGTTGAATAAGTAAAGCATACTCAACATGACTGTAATTAGCTAAATGAACTAAATTCAAAGTTAAAGGAAGATTTTTAATCTTGTAAAAGACATATTGAAAATTTAGTTGCACAGAATAATAATGTATTTAAACAGTTATAAAATATAGCTAGTGATGATGATAATATTAAATAATTACTTACAAGAATGAAAAAGATTTAACTTGCTCAAAAAAATATCAATAATTGGATTTACATATTCATTCATGATTTATATATATATAATATATATATATAATTAAATATGATATAAGAAAGCAATTAAAAGCAGGGGTTGGGGTTGGGGTTGGGGTTGGGGTTGGGGGTTGGGGTTGGGGTTGGGGTTGGGGTTGGGGTTGGGGTTGGGCAATAATATAAAAGACCAGTACTTTGTCTTTTTGGATGTCATTTATGCATGTTATTAATAATAAGTTTAATAGATCTAATTTGTAATATAATTCAAGTAGTAGGAGGTTAAAATGGAGTAAGAATATTCTATTCTTTTTTATTCATATTTGTAAGTAATATATTACAGGGCTTTTTATTTTATAGAGGATTTATGGGAATATGTGCATAATATAGTAAACTTAAACTATATAAAATAATCCAACCTGTTGCAATAATACTTTTAATAATTGTAAGTATATTACCATTTTTAGGATTTAATGGATATGTCAGAGTAGCACAATTATTTAATTCATAAAATTCTACATAGATTGCTGCAGGAGTATTTGCTCTTATTGAAAGTATTCTTATAGATATTGTAGCATTAATATCATGTTATATATAATATGCAGCATATAAAGTGACACCAAAAGATCATTTATAAAAATTAAAGAATGCAATGGATTTCACTCCAACAGGAATTGCCACCAAAATGTTGTCATGATTAATAAATTTAAATGAAATTTTGTACAAAGAAATAATCGTTGATAGTATATTTATCATCAGATATAGAGTCGTGCTGCACACTCTGCTGATTCATATTAAGATAAGATGTATGTATTTGGAGGATGGAGTGGTTATCATGCATTACAAGATTTATTAGTTTATGATGAAGATGGTTGGCATAAAATTAATGCATGTGGTTAATCACCATAATAAAGAAATAATCATGCTAGTTTTATCTCTGGAAAAAGATTATATATCCATGGAGGACATAATGGAGTTAAATGGTTATTTGACTTCTTTTAGATATCATTACAAGGGAAACCTTAATGGAAAAGAATCGATCATACACCTTTATTATCTAGAGCATGTCATACAATCACTAAAGTTGGGAAATCAGTTTATTTATTTGGTGGTTTTGATGGCTAAAAGAATTTTAATTCACTTCATATATTTGACTTTAAATCTATGCAATGGAAATAAATTATTTAAAAAGGATAGAAACCATCTGCAAGAGATGGACATTCTGCTATAAATATAGATGATCAATTAATAATCACTGGAGGACAATCAGGTGAATAAATATTAAATGATATATGGATTTATAATACTAAAAATGTTTAATGGATTTCTCTAAAAATATCATTATATTAAGGAATCAGAGCACATTCTTCATCTATCTTTTTAGAGTATCTATTTATATTTGGTGGATTTAATAGTTAAAATAATTGTACTAATAGATTACTTGTACTTAATCTTCAGACATAGAAATGGTAATAAAGTTTAATTTTAATTGATTAGTGCTCGCATTATCCATCAGCAAGGCAAAAACATACAACATGTATATTAAATAATTAAATAGTTATATTTGGTGGATTTGATGGGAATTCATGGATGTCAGATATATATTAAATTAATTTGAATGCTTACATGCAATAATTATATTTTAAAAAATCTAAACATTCAATTATTAATAGTATGTCTTCCATATTTAATTCAAAGAATTCTTCTGATGTGGCCATAATTACTTCTGATAATAAATATATTTACGTTCATAGAACTATTTTAATGTTAACTAATTAATATTTTAAGAATTTATTAGATTAGAAAAATGATGGCAAAATAGAAGTAAAAGTTTAAACCAAATATGATATTTTACATGATGTTCTACTATTTTTATATTCAGGATAATTAAATCTAAAATTGAAACAGATTGACTCCATAGTTTAGATTTTATTTTGTTCAGATTTATATTTCATTTAAGATCTTAAACATCAATGTTAAATAATATTATTAGAAATGCTAAATCTTACCAATGTTCATATTATACTCATTGCTTCATATAAATATTCTTGTAAAATGCTTAAAAAATGTGTATTAAACTTCTTAAGTAAAAATATAGAATAATTCTATTAATCGCCCTAATACTAGAAATTATAATAATATCCTCAAATACTTATTGAAGTGGCTAAGATTATCATGTATTCAGGATTAAATAAATGATTATTAATAAATTAATATAATTATGATAAAAAATAAAAAAAATTAAATAAGCTAACCCAAATATTTATCAATATTTAAACTGAAAGCAATCCCGTAACTACCAGATTTAAATTCCTTCAACAAAAATCTAACTTTCGATTATAATAAAAACTCAATTTAGATAGCGATTGGAGTATCATATTTATATAATATATTCACTATATAAATATAAACTAGACGTAAAATATTATGTTAGATTTATAGAACTCTCAAATCCAAGAATACCAGAATGCATATGAATCCATTAACGGTTCCATTATAACTAAACAATTATAATTATCATTAATTTTATGAATATAATCTATTGAATGGGATTAAAAATATTTAAATATCGTTATCTAAAAAAGATATTCAAATTTAAAATTAAATTATTAACTACATTCAATAGAATTATTATTTTACTATCTCTTTAATAGTCTATCTAAGAAGTAAAGCAATATTTAATTTAAGTTTATAATAATAGAATAATGTATTAAAATAGGTATTATTAGACATGAATAAAGATTTAAGAGGTTAAGCACTTTACCAAATATTTTCAGGAATTAAAATTAATGCTACTATTTATTACTGGTTTAAAAAACAAAATATACTACATAAATAATCATTTAATGATAAAGGTATTATAGATTGTTCTTATCTATTAGATTAAGGTGAGTGGGGATTTCTAATTAATTAATAAATAAATGTATAATAATAACAGTAAAAAATAAATAAATGTATAAGATGTGGTAAAACTAAATAAACAAAGATATGTCCATGTCGTAAACAAAAAGCATGAATAATTATTAATAATTTATCAATCTTTATGCCATCCAGCAAGATCATCTTCATCAGAATCTTCTTATGCTTTTTCAATAGCTTTTTTTATTTTCATTAGATTTTAAGTCTTCTTAATCATCTATGCCTCTTTTTACTAAATAGCTTCAATTTTTTTATCTTTCCATTAAACAGGTAATTCCCAAAACTTCACTTCTTGTCCTTTAGATGCACTAATCAAAAGTTTCTTTTTCTCTTCCCAAAATAATTGAGTAATTTGTTGATCATGAGCTTTTAAGACAACTAATAATAAGATTACAAATGCATTAATTCTTAATAGGATCCCAGAATGTAATACATCCATTAGCTAATCCTACAACGATCTCTTTCCTTGAAGGACACCATTAAACAGCTCTTACTTTATCTTTACCTTTAAGAGTTGCTGATATTTTTGCATATTTCTAACGTTTAGGTTTCTATACATTAAATATTGATATTTAGCCATCATCATAACCTCCTGTAAATATATAACATTTAAATTTATCTAATGCCATACCTCTTATACTACCATTTTATTGAGTATTTAGTATATTAATTACTAATGGAGTCATTCTATCAGATACATCTATTATAAATAATTAACCTTTATTACTACCTACAAATGCTCTTTTATTAATTTGATCATAATTTAATACTGTTAATGAATTTTTATTAGGTATAGCAGAATACTTAATAAGTTTATTAACATCACTAATTCTAAATTATCCATCCATGGAAATAGTCAAAATAAATTTACAAAAAGGATCAATTTAAATACCCATAATCCTATCATTATGAATCTTCGTAAAATTTATATTATCATAAGATGTAAAATGATTCTCTTTATCAATGTTCATTAAATCAATACATCCATCATCTAATCCTACACATAATATATTAAGTTATTAATTAAATGCTATAGAGATTGCTTGTGATGTATATCCTTTATTCCACTTCTTAGGTGATTTAGAATTTTATTAACAAGACCAACATTATACTGTTCCTGTTAATAATTTATTTTATTAATTTGTTGATTCTTTTGTCCATGGCATTTTTGAACTTGCAAATGTTGTTATTCTTGATACTGCTGACATATCTCCTGTTACTATTAACATTAATTAATGTTCAGGTTAATATATGAAATCTCTTATACCTCTTGTATTTTTACCTGTAATATTATCAAGAGTAAAAGAAGACATTAATTTAGGAGAGTTTAATACAGATTACATACTATGACTATCTAATTAAATAAATCTTCTAAATACTAGTGAACTTAATATATCTTTTCTTAATATTAATTGTTTTATAAAGTCATTTAATCCTTTTCTTCTTTCTTATAATTATTGATTATCTTTAATTTTAAAAAAACTTTTACTTGGCAATGAAGGCACTGCATGAAAGTCTTTTTTAAGTTATTTATAAATTTCATCAAATTATGAATATCTTCTATCAACAACCCATTTATTATTTCTTGTTGTTAATTATATCATATATTGTACTATATTCATATCCATTGGATTACGTTTAAAATCAAATACATTAGCATTAACACTTGCATATATATTCTACATTATTATATATAAATAGATTATTTAATATTAACACTTACATATATTAATAATATGATATTAATAATATGATATTCATTTTTTATCATTCTTAGGAAAAGGATTCATTATATTATTACCCATCATATTTGACATTCCTTGGATTTGAGGCATTGGCATACCTGAATTCTCATTTCCCATAGGCATACCAGATACACCAGGCATAGACATAGGATTCATCATGTTAGGATTCAATGGATTCATAGCATTCATAGCATTCATTGGATTCATTGGATTCATAGGATTCACCATATTGGGATTCATCATGTTAGGATTCATAGGATTCATCATGTTAGCATTCATCATATTAGGATTCATAGGATTCATCATAGGATTCATCATTGGATTCATTCCTCCTTTTTTATCACCTCCACTTATTTCAACTATTATTTAAAATGCAAATGTTTAAATCTATTTCATATCTTTAGCTATCTATTCCATTGTAAATATAGAAGGATCTGCCATTAAACTGATATAATCCTATTATTCAATCCCTGTCTTTTCAAATACTAAATCATTTAAAATAAAAGTAAATATGGTTGGTGCTATCTGTTCAAATTAAGGAATCTTACAACTCATGAATAAATTCTTAATGAATTTCTTTTCTTTCTTAAGTATCTCTACATGTTATTTAATAAGTTTTATAAGCTATTCTTTACCAATCTATTTATTTTTAGTCATTAACTATCTTATCTTCTGTCTTGACTTAATCTGTAATTCCATTATATTTTGACCTAAACCTCTCTACATTAAATGATATTCATTTTATTATAATTTCTTAGCTGTAATACCTATTCTTTAAGCAATAGCTAACTGTGATTAACTAATAATCTATTCTGATATCATTATATATTCTGTAACAGTTTGTATATACTTTTGAGGTTATGTTCGTAAATATTGTCTTTGAGTTTGTCTTGATTTCTTAGTCAATTAAATAAAATTAGGTATAGCTAATGGTAATGATTTTTATACAATAGTTGTATATGTCTTCATGGTAAGTAATCCATCTGTATTTTGAATGAATTGAACAGGTATTTGAGATGCTATTTAAATAGCTTTTTATTATGAGAATTTATGTTTTTTTGGCATTTCCTTCTATTTATACTAATGGATTTCCTTTTTTAAATTTAATTATGAACAATGTTTATGTAAGACTTATTCTAATTTGATAAGTGCCTCATTTATCTATTTAGATTTATTTGTGAATTATTTAGCTATACATGTTGATTTCTATTTTAATGATTCTATATCAAATTTGATTTAATTGTCTTCAAGTCTTAAATTAGGAAGGATTGTTTTAAGTGCCTATTTAGGTAATTTCTTATCTTTATAACTTTTAAGCATATTAGGTAAATCATAACTTTTAACCTTCCTAAGATTAATAATGAAATCCTTTTGATGTTTATCCCTGAAATCCATCATCTTAAGGTTTATTCTATCAAATGCATCCATCATATCATTCTCAATCTTAGTGAAATGATCCCAATCTACAAAACTTTATTCACCTGTTTGCTTTAATAGTCCATCAATGTTTTCAACTACTTTATCAATTGATAATTATGACATTAATATAATATTAATTAATAATAAATAATAATATTCAAATCTTTAATTCATTCATTTCATTTACAATATCTTCTTATTCATCACTCTATAAAATTATTTTAGCATGACTTTGATCAAATAATTTAATTATTTTATCTTTAGTTTTACCTTTGACTCCTCTTATCTATAATTTATGTATATTCTTTTAAAGCATCAATTAAGCTAGTTTAATATATTGATCTTTAATCAATTCATTATAATTATAAGATAATAAGATCCATTATTTATTTAAATTCTGTCTAATAGCATCTATTATCATTTCATTATCATCTTAATGGTCTATATTACAATCAGATATATTCAATGAGTTAATAAGCTTCCCTTTAATAATTTAACATAATATTTTAATACTTTATTTACTTAAGAAATTATCTTGAATGTCTATATTAGTCAATAATTAAATCTTTATTAAATTATTGAATAAATGACACATTCCTTCTTCTCTTATATTATTTTGAAATATACTTAATGATTGAAAGGACTTTAATTCATTTATACTATCACCTATATATTGAGCACCTTTATTTTAGGCTCTATTCCGACCTATAGATAATCTTTAAAGATTCTTACAACCTTATTTGATACCACATGCTATTTCTCTCACTCCATCTATTCCTAATCCACAATTATCAATAATTAATGACTTTAACGAAATAGCAGTATTAAGAAATGAACATAAAGATTTAGCACCATATGGATTAACTGCATTATTACTAATATCTAAATATTGAACTTTACAGTATGATAATCCTTAAGCAATATATAATATAGAATCAGGGATTTAATCTTTAAGTCTTCCTACAAATATATCATTAATATTAAGACTTTATAGATTAGTACATTTAGTCAAGAATATCTTCATTTATTTACAGAACTATTTAGAATATGAATTACCTTATAATGAGATATAATTGACTTTATCTATTTATTAACATTTATTTAAAGGTTTTACAATATCATCTATCCAATATTCAACTTTGATTTGATTTGATTAAATCTCTATTTTCATATTAATTAATGTTAAAGATTGAATAGATGATGGTTGATGATCTTGGTACTGTTGCATAATTAATGAAGAAGATGCAAGGTAAACCACTTATTAAATAGACTGATATTAGATAAGAATTGACATTATAGATTGCTGACATTATTCAATCTGGAATATAAAATTATGCTAGTACTTCTAACATGAATGAATTAGCATCAAAGGCTATTAAAGACTAACTTGATAAGAAATATGGACCTACATGGCAATGCATTATTGGATAAGGATTTGGATATCATATAACCGTACAATCTGGATCTTATATGAGAATGTTTTATAATGGGAATCTTGTTATAGTTGTTTTTAAAACATGATTACATTATTATTATTATTATTACAACTACACATATACATATATATATATATACTACTATACTATATATATTGTTTATTAAATGAACATATATAAATTACATAAATTAATATCTATGAAAGCTAATGTAAAAAAATAAAATGGCACAATCTACATAATCCCAAACTAAAAACCTAAAAAGTCAATTATCTGGTTACATGGATTAGGTGACTCATGTTAAGGTTTCTTTCCAGTATTTCAAGCATTTAATATAAAATCAACAAGAATTATCTTACCAACAGCACCTATAAGAAAAGTCACTATTAATGGGGGAATGCAATCAACAAGTTGGTTTGATATTAAAGGTTTTAATAAAATTGAGGAATTTGTTTCTTAATAATAAGCTAGATAATCACAAAATACAATCAATATGTTAATATAACAATAAATAAACATTCTTTAAGGTGATTCAACTAATGTTATATTAGGAGGATTTTCACAAGGATGTGCTCTTGCTTTATTAGTAGGACTTTAATATCATTCTAAATTAGGAGGATTAATAGGTTTTTCAGGTTTTTATTTTCCTTTTATTAAACATAAAAATAATATATCAATTAAATTATTCCATGGCGATAAAGATATGGTCATTCCTTTATTTGTAGCTCAAATGAGTTATGGAATAATGAAAAATAAAAATATATAATTTCAATGGAATATTATTAAAGGACTTGGACATGCATTATCTGAATAACAAATTAAATTACTAAAGAATATTGTCTAATAATGATATAATTCAAATTATTCAATAAAAGCCTAAATTGTTATCAATCCTATTTACATCTTTATCGTTATTATAAATTCACTTAAGTTTAGTTTATAATATCACAATTATTTCAAATAATTTAAATCTGATGTTTTTTTAAAGAGAAACTAATAATATTTAAAATTAATCCATTCATAATATTAGGTAAATCTGTTTAATTTACTATGCTTTGTACGATAAACTTGAACCCCTGTCTATATTTAACAATAATATATTTGATCATTTAAATCATCATAATACTTATTAATATAAATTTATTAAAATATTAGTTAATATTAATTTTCCTTTTAATTTCTATAACCAAAATATATTTTCTATTGTCTTCATTAAATTAATTGACTATTTAAAATTGACATATTATTACTTAATAAGTTTTATATAAAGTACCTCAGATATTAATTATAATATATATATATATATTTATCATGATTATATTATAATTTGATTATCATATTATAATAATGAAAAATAATTATTTTGAATAATTTATAAAAATACCAGTTAATAAGAGAATCAATTTCCTATAAAAATAATTTGAAAAACCACAAATAAATGAACCATATAAGGTAATTCATGAAAATCTACAATATTCAAAGATCTCAACATAATTGAATTTCGTATCAGAATCAGGCTACAAAATTATTACATATAAAGAATAAGCTGTATAAAAAGGTATAGGAAATATTCTTTTATTTCATGGAATGTATTTACATTCAAATAATTTAGTTTATCTTGCTAAATGTTTAAGTAAAGCTGGATATAATGTATTTGGTATGGATTATGTAGGACATGGTCGTAGTTAAGGTTAAAAAGGATTAATTACAGATGTTTAATCATTAATAAAAGATGGTAAAAAAATGATGGACATAATAAAATAATTTTATCCTGATTTACCTTTATTTATTGGTGGACAAAGTTTAGGTGGACTTATAAGTACTAATTTAGGTATTCTTTATTAGAAATAGATTAAAGCCATTAGTATATGGTCCTGCAATAATATGGATAGCAATGAAAATGGGATATTGGTTTCCTACTTTAGGTTTAGTTGGACAATAATTTAATTTATGTCATAAATATAATATCCAAGAACAATTTCTTAAAGATTAATTAAATTATATTGATAGATCTAAGGCTGGTACAGGTAGAGCAATACTTTTGGCTATTAAAGATATTCAATAAAAATATAATAAGATTAATTTTCCATTTATTTGTTATATGGGAACAACTGATAAATTAGTTGATCCTTTCTTAGTTGATGATTTATATAAACAGTCACCTAGTTAAGATAAATTTATAAGAGTTATTTAAGGAATGTGGCATGATATTGCTTGTTAACCTTTTTTTAATTAAATTGCTTAATAAATTACTTAATGGATTAAAAAAAGAACATGATTTAATTATTAATATATATAAATTATTAGTATATATCAATTCTATAATATACTCATAATAGAATCATAATAATATTGACTAATGTATCTCTTCATAGTCCCAATATATTCTTTTATCTATCGATTAGTAATATTCTTTATAAAAGAATTTTTATTTTTAATCCATTTAAGCATATTATAAATTTTGATTTGATTCCATTAATCGGCAATATCAGCTAATCCTATTAAATGATTTTACAATTATTTAACCTTTGCTAAACATTAATACTTGATTTATTTATTAGTTAATTAATTGTCAATACTCCACTTGATAGTATTTTAATCTTAGGGATTATTAACATTTTTTATATTACTTCTAATCTTATTGTTTTTAGTATGTTTTTATTTATCATTTAACTTAAAAAAAGAGGATTCTTGAGTAGAATGTATTTAAGGCTAATTACAATAAAATTTAATTTTGAATTAAATAAATATATAATCTTGATTTAAATTAATCTAGTATTTATACTTATCATAAATCTAAGGCCATATTATTAATGTCCATATTTTATTTCCTATTAAAAGTTTAATCTTTGTAAGTTTGAATTATTATTCAATAGATATTATGTTGCCTAAAAAGGTATTATCACTTTTAAGTTAAACTCTCATCATTTAAAAATCAGCAATAGTATTAAAAAACTGAAATGTAGACTCTTCTCCAAATATATATTCTTTATCTTTAATTTGTAAAATATTATTAATATAAAGTTAACAACTAGTGGAAATTGAATTAATCTATTAAATAGGAGTATTCCATAAGATGATATTCTTAAATTAATGATTAGTCCATAAACAGATAGTATTATTGTATTAACAATATCCTATAAATCTTCCTTTAATACTAATTTTCTATATAGTCTTTTATTAATAAATGACTGCTTTATATGTTTTTGTATCAATATTGAAGATGATTTTATTTTAAGATTAGAAATATATTTGCGCTTATTTCATATTGATTATGAATGTTCACTATATTAATTAAAGATATATATATATGAAAGCTGGTTATATATCATAAAGAGTTAATAAAAAGAGTTTATAAACATATGATTAAAGAGATAAACTTAAATTAGATAAAGATCATCTACGAGATGATATTATATATAGTTTAAGGAAATAATATTAATCTGTATTAAATACTAGTAGTAAAGGATAAACCTAATATTATGGACAAAGCATTCAAGCATAGAATAAACGATTATTAGAATATAAAACTGCCTTTTAAGATATATTTATCAATTATTAGAAATTGACTCATTAATTTAAAAGAGTTAAGGCTTAAAAAGCTTAATTATAATAGAAATTAAATAAGAGTTAGAAATTAGGATTAAAAGAAATGGTATGGAATCTTAAAGATTAGGAGATTAAGAAAGAGTCTATTATTGAAGATTTAGTTCTTAAATTAAAGACTGTTTAGAAACATATTAAGTCTTTCCAGAAATAAAGCACCACTAAACTCAATTAAGCTTAATTAGAAATTCATTAACTAAAGCTTATAGTAAAAACTGTTAAATAAAAGAATTAGACATTAATTAAACGAAATTGTTAATTTGCTAGTTAATTATAAATCTGTAAAAATAGATTTGTTACTAAAGATTAAGAGATTCAATTATTAGAAAGTGAGAAAGATAAACTTAAATGTAGGAATAATTAAGTATAGATGGCATTCTAAAGATAGATATAAAAATAATTTTAATTAAAGAAATAGATCTAATCATTAAAAAATCTTATGTTAAAACAGAATATAGAAATATAGGAGATGCAATAGAATTATTAGCAACAGATTGCTAAACTTAATCATAATTATTCAATCATGAAATAAGCAAATAACTAATATAGAATAAAATTACAAGATTGTGTTGAAAAATTGGAATAAAATAAAATTAATTGTAAACAAACATAAATGTGGAAAAAATCAAATTAATCTAAATCTCATTTTGAAGAAATAAAAATCCTTAAATTAGAAGAATAGAATAAAAACTTAAATAATAGATTAAAATTAACTTAATAAGAATTATTCAGAGTTTATAAAAATAACAATTAAAAATAATGTGATAATACTGGTTAACCTAAGCGAATTGATTAGGTAAGCAGATTAGTTGATTCATTTAATAAAACTTACAAAAAAATAATTAATTTACATAATTGATTTTCATAAGAATTTGTATACTGAAATAATATTAATTTGAATTGAGATATCCTCCTTGATTCTTAAAGCCAAGGAGGATATTCAAATTCCCATCTATTGATAGGAATAAACACTAAGATTTCCACGGAACTCTCCTCTAACAAATTTGTAGTCACATTTGCTAAATGACTCAAAATGATGATGATAACACAATGTTAAAAAATCCTTAATTGGAGGTTAAGCACATGATTATTATTTTATTTTTCAAATCCCAAATATCCCATAAAATGAACAACATCTCCTTTACTTCTTTTAATATTAATTTTATTTATTTATCTGTTTCTTCTCATATTTCATATAGTGTAATTTATTATTTTACTAAATTTTTATATTCTATTTAATATCCTTAATCTATTTTATTAATATAGTCTACATACAACAAAGTGTAAATCCTTTACATTTAATTTTCATAAGCTATTGCTCAAAATCTATTTATGGATAATCTTCTTTAGGTCGACCATTCTTTTTTGAAATCATTAAGTAAAATTTATCAGAATGACTAGGTATTGAATAAGCTGGGTTTTATTATTGAAAAATAGGAATGAGTTACTATATTATTTATTTTACATTCTGAGTATTTGAGAATTAATATTAGATATTGACAATATTTTATTAAGAAATCATAAGGAAAAAATTAAGTCTTTTTTTTGATACGGGTTCTAATATTTTAGAAAATCCTCCTTTTCCCTTGTATATTGATTATTATTTTTTTTATGTCATAATATATATAATAATAAACATGTACCCGGTCATTATATCACATACCATCAGCCTTTTTTAGCCTCATTTAGCAAGCATAAGTGCTAATTTGTTGACTAGGTTAGTTCCTTCATGTTCATCTGTGATATACAATATATGATATGTGATATACAATAGATGATAATATGAAATATAATCAATTAATATTATTTCCTTATATTAATATATATATTAGCTTAATTCATATAATAATCAAAATAATTTTCTTCTATATTTTAAATCTTCTATTATATTCTAGTAATCATGAATATTATTTATAATCCTTAAATCAAAAGTCTAAAACATTTTTAATTTAGATTATAGTTTATTAGTTATTTTCTCTTCTTCTTTAATTTTGACATATTAATTTTTTTCAGCTTACAATTTATTTTTATTTATATTAATCTTCTATTTCATTTTATTAAATATCTAATTAAACTTAATTTTAAAATTAATTTAGATAAGAATTTAATATTGTTTTTATTTATTATGCATACAAAAAGGGCAGAATTTAATATCTATATTAATACAATTCTTATGAAATATATGATTACAATTAAATATTATAGTTTTCTTTTATGCCATGATTGGAAATTAACATCCATTACAAATATTTCTAGAATGATATGCCCTACAATTAGTATAATAGTAAACAAAAGTCTCAATGAATAAATTATATTTAATCATATCGTAAGAAGAATATAATATATTCTAAGAAAAAGCATAATTAGACATAATTTAATAAATAGTCAAACAAATTTATTTACCCATTGGCATAGATTTTAATTAACTTAAATTTAAATACTCTTGAAAGACTTTAATTGAGCAATGTTGAAATATCTAATGAATGACTTTAGCTACAATTTTATAAAATATTTTATAATAACCTGCCAAAAAAGGCATTTATTTATATTTAAAAAATAACATTACACAATCCTTAAGTAAATTCTCCCAAACATTTTAATCATAATTCTTTCTGCAGACTATTAGAATATCTTATAAAATCTTTAATATTTATAAACCTAATTAATTCTGTGGCTAAAGTGCATTAATATAAGTATTTTAATTAATTCTGTCTTAAAAGACACTTCCTATTCGTTTAACACCTGTTAAAACAGATTCTAGAACAAGTCCAATCCTCTCATATAAATATTATAAAGCATCAAGAATATTCTTTTATTTGCAAATCTTAAGACTTTATTCAACAGGATAATCAGGGTTCTTTTTAAGAGTGGAACCTACTCTATCAGGTGAATATTTAACTAATAAATCAATATGAATGATTAATGATTCATAACTTAATTTAATTTTCTGTTAGAGTAATTAATCTATGTAATCTAATTGAATATAAGGATCTTTTATTTAATTAATTAATTTTTATTCAAATTATGGTAAATATTCTAATATTAAATTTATTGACTTTTTAGAATCTAATTAGACTAAGCCTGATAATTAAGGATATACTTTACGTTTAAATTGTTCAATTCCAATATTTTTTCTTAATTTTATTTATTTTAAACAATTATCTAGAAATAGAAATACTTTTTATTTAATCTTGTATTTACTACTTGAAAGGAATAATTTAATACAACGTTAATATTGTCCCAATTAAAATGATACTTGAGCACTAAATTAAGTCAATTTTCTATTATAAGAAACAACAATTAATCTTTATAATATTTATTTATACAAATTATTTTAATTCTTTTTTTATTTACTTATTTTATAATGATTAGTCCAGATGATTAACAATTTAATTAAAAATCTGCTTGATAAACATTAATGTATTATTTATTAATCATATTGCTAACTTAATAATTTAAGTCCTTATTGAGTTTATCCCCATTTAATAATCTATAAATATTCATTATGCTAAATTACAAAGATTAATATTTATGCATGTTTTTATTTAGAGATCATGATAGTCTGATTTAATATAACTTTTGCTAAAAAGAATTTATAAGATAAATTTAACTCTTAACTTTATTAAATAAGACTTTTATAAGAATCAATAAGACTTAATAATCTTTAAATCTTCTTTCCTTTATAAATAATCCAAGATTGGAGTTTTTCCTACTTAAATTTTAATTCTTAATTCTCTTAAAGAATATGAGCAATATCAATAGTAAAGTAATATGATAAACTATCAAATGCCCATTTACAATTAAGTTACATAAAAGTAGTAACAGTCTCTTTACTAAAAAAATGAATAGTCAATAAAGCTATCCTTTTACTATATTACTCATCAGTTACCATTTTAAGTCCCATTACACGCTGCAAAGTTATTTTAATATACCAAAGTGTTCTTATAGCATAGAACTCAGCTTAATTATTTACTTTCTTTCTTTCTATCATACAATAACTCCATAATTTAACAAAAGGTGTTAAGAATTATGAATCATCGCCTTGTGTACATATATATGCCATTGATACAACTAATCTATTTTAAAGGCAACATTGTATTAATAATGATCTTTATGCTTTCTTAAGATTAATACCTAATATTAATCTTTATATACTATCATATTATTTCCTTTTAACATAAAATTTTAATAATTTTTATAATCCTATTTTAGGGAATTAATAGACTCTTGAATGATCTATGAATGGTTGTAGAACTTACCAGAAGTATTATTCATTTTTAGTAAGTCTTTATATTAATTATCGTATTTATTTAAATAAGTAATTATGATGATTTGTGGCTAATAGAAATTAAATAGTCTTTATGACAATTTATGTGCCAAACCTTTTAAATTATTATGATTAAAGAGCATTATTAATTTGAATTTAAATATATTGTTTTGATAAATTTCTAATTTCTATACTAATTAATTATTTGGATTGAACAGCTTTATTTAAATTAAAATTTAGTGTCCTACAATATAAACCTACTAAAAATATCATACAATCATCATAATTCTGTCCCATCTTTAATTTCTATACAATTGATCTCCAATCAAGTACACTAATCATATATATTTAATTTGGTGTTAAATAAAATATTTAATGTTTATTTTGATTGAATGAATTTGAATATGAGAATGTTTGTCTTATGTTTTTATTAGGAATATCTTATAGACTTTAATATTTTAATTTATTTTGAATTTATTATGATGTCATGAATTAAGATAAACTTATACTAAGCTTTAAAATAGGTCCAGGTATAGTAGATGGCAACCATGATAGTTTATTAGCTTAAACATTATAATTCATGATTTAATGTGGGAAATGACTGATTAAAGTCTTTCCATTATTAAATATCACAAATAATTAATTTTATGATGTAATGAATGATGATGCTACTATTAAATTATCATCAAATATAAGTTAATAACTAGGATGAATGAATTTAATAGAATTTCTTTAATCTTCATCTTCTTTATATAATTTTATTTTAGTTGTTGCTATTACTCTTATTGTATTATTATAATTTACTAATAGAATAACTCTCTTTTATTTAGGTATCTATTAAGCTTCTATTGGAAATGAAGTTATTCCCCAATTTAATTATCCTATTATATTAAACTTCATTATTATCTTAAAAGGATTAGTAAATGTTAATCTATATAGTTAAACAATGAAAATGTATATATAATTAACAGTACTTGTTGCAAATATTTCACTATCTTTAAATGTTATATCATAATTTGCTAATAATTATGAATTTTATAATAAAGTAATAGAAATTATAGGTTACATAATCTTAGTTTAAATAATATTAGTGCAATTTAAGCTCTATCCACTTAACAATGATTTTTTATATACATGTAAATTAATTTAATTATTTGAAACTGATAAAAAGCTATAATGACCTTCAATTTTTAATAAAAAAGATTTCCATGGAATACTTCTTAAAAATGAAATTTATTAAAATATAATTTTTTAGGGCTTTATTTGCATAATTAAACATTTTGAATTTTTAAACATTATACATAAATAGTTTTCTTTAATAGAAGCAGCAGTGATTTCATATTTAAATTATTTTAAATAAGCAGGTTTATTCTAAGTAGATATAAGAACACCTTTAATCCCAACAATAATAATGAATTTCTAATTTCTAATAATAGTAATCAATTGATTTAAAGATGATTTAACATTCTTAAATTAATTTGGTGAATAAGCAATAGATACATCAAAACCATTGATCAATGTTGATTAAAGAGGAAAAGAGAAATTAGATGGAGGAGGCTTTTAAATAAAGGTATCGAAACTCGCAGGTGCAGGATATGTAGGGAATATTTTACCTTACTAGAATAAGAATCTTTCATATGAAATCCCTTTATATCCTTTTGTTTACATTTATAATATCAAAAAAATATATTTGAATTCTTCAATGTTGTCACTTTCTCATTGATTATCTTTAGACGAATGTTTACTTTGTTAGATATTTATTATAATAAGGTTATGTTTTTTTATTATAGGCTGTTATACATTATTGTACATTCATTTTTACAATGAAAGTTCAATAAATTAAAGAAACTAATTAGATTATCTTTCCGTTGTAAATAAGGTGAATTCTTATAAAATATATCTACACCATCAATAATAATTAGACTAAATTATTTTTTATAAAGTTACTAAAAAACTACATCAGAAAAATTTCTATAGATGAATATATTTTAAATAAAACTTTAATATTTTATATCCTGGAAGATCTTCTTTATTAATAATGTATTTATAGATAAATTGAAATCTATTATTAAACATTCTTTAAGTGTTAATTAATAAAATGATTTAGTAAAATTTAATAGAAATGGAGTTGTTTGTCCATAAGTTCCTTACACCTATATAAAATCACCTTTATGAATATTTAATTATTTATGAATTAATTACTTTTATTATTTAATTTTAGGGGGATTTGTAAGTTGATTATTTATTAACTTTATTTTATCTTAGATATTGATAAGATAATTCTTTATTTTTTTAATTTCTTATTTATTCTAAAAGTATTATACCCAATCGACTAATTTCAATTGTTATAAATTGTAAATATTTTTATTTTTAAGTTTTGTTTTGATTTTAGCAGGAAAATTGAGTATATTTAATATATTAATTTACATATAAATAAATTCATTTAATCTTTTTTCTATTTTACTATATTTTATTGACACATTTAGTAAATAATTTCTAAAACATCTAAGTAACATTTTATCCTGTATTAGCTGACGTTAACATAAATTAATACCCTTTTTTCTTAGCAAAATTAGCAGCTTAAGTAATATCAACCTGTCTACTTTTAATATCACATTTATTCGCAACTAATGTAATTTGAATATTTTTCATATCTACTCCATTCTATTTCATAGTGAATTCCCATTTATTTAAATTTAAAAATGATTATTTATCATCAAGACCAAATACTAAAATAATTCCTTGACTATCAATAAAGAATTCATTACTTATCATTTTATATGATTCATCTCCACTTAAATCAAAAAATTAACTGCAACTTTTCTATTATTAATATTCATCTTTTTGACACCATAATCGATACCTATTGTTGTTATATATCTTTGAATGAATCTATTTTAACAATAACGTTTAATTAGACATGATTTACCTACTTACATATCGCCAACTGACAATATTTTTATCATTAATTGTTCTTTTTATATCATTATAAAATATTCATTTATTTATTTTTTTTTTGTTTTGATTCATCAAAGCTGTTAACATTTAATATTAATCTAAATCCCTCTTTTCATTAGATTATTTAATTTTGTTTCTTTTTTTTCCTTTTAACCAGTCTACTACCTTTTAATAACTGATTTCGTTATTTTATGTAATTTATTAGAAAAGTATTCTTTGTTATTAATATTAAACTATTAACTATAAATTAAGCAGCAGTTATTTAAAAATAAAGATAGTAACCTTATTTTTATTACAAAATAATTAAATTTTATCTAAATTTTAATTAAATACTTTTTTAACATATGAGATAATAAATTAATTAAGAGATATTTTATTTATAAATATTCTATTAACTTAATTATATATCTAATAACTTTTACAATAATCCTTAATAATATTAAAAAAAGAAATCCCTTGATTTTTGCAATCAACAATATTCAATATATCTTAAATTAAATTTTATTACATTTTCATTTCAATTAAATATTTTTTTAACAATTTAGTTTAAATAAATCCAAATTGAATTTTATCTTTTACTAATTTTTATAATTATACAATTATTTATTTATTATTCTAGTACAATTATTTAATTATTTATGTTTGTTTTTATAAATAGATAGTTGATAATGATTTTTTTATATTATTTATATTTAATTTTACAGGTTAAATTTAATATTATGATTATTCACTTTCAATCAAATTATGTGTAGTTTAATATTTCTTTGTTGAATTATATGATATCTCACTTTAATTATTCATTTCAATAAACTAATTTTAAATTGTAAATTATTATTTTTGTTATTATTCTAATATTTATTTTAAAATGCTTTTATTTATTTATTAAACTTTTTTCTACATATCATACTGAGTTTAAATATTTTTAAGTTATTTAATTTATTTAATGGAATTCATAAATTCTTTTTTTTATGTTTTTTCATTCAATTTCTTCTGAATTTGTTAAATTGAACCAAATGAAATATGAATATTTAATTGTGCATTAATATTCTTTTTTAAATCTATAACAGAACAAAAACCATTTTATAATATATAAGGATTTACCAATTAAATATAATTTCCATTAAAATATTTAGCTATTTTTTATAAATTTATTTTGACAAAGCCTATTAATTTTTTTTAATTATTTATTGACCACACTTCTATCAAAAATGGGGATAGTCTCTTCATTAAAAATTATGTCAAAATGGGCATTACTATTTTATGTTCAAAGTTAATTTCATTTTATTTATAAAATATTTATTTTGTTATTATTTATTCTAAAGTTCCTATTAATTTATATCTACAAAAGTATCTTGTATTATATATATTATAATTTTAAATAAGTTTAATCTTTAATATGTTAATTTCAAGAAGTAATTAATATATTCTGTTTTCTTTTATATCTATTATAGAAAATTATTACTTCACTGATTTATTCTTACTTTAATTATTTAATTTCATCTAAACTCTTAATTGTCCAATTATTATTTAATTATTACATAATTTAAAATTATTACTTTATATTTTTTAATATGTAATGTTATGTTATTTGCATTAAAGGAAATTATTAAGATTTGGTATTTTTGATATTAATTTTATGTAAAAGTAATCTATTTAATTATCTTTTAATAAACAATTTAATTTAAATTTTCCTTAAGCAAACTCATATTTATTATAAATTTAATTTATTAAAGTAAAAGTAATTTATTGCTAATAAAAATTATATTATCTTATTTGTAACTTATGTTAAAAATTTAAAGAAAAAATATTTTATGAGTTATTTGTAAATGATAAAAAAGTTTAATATTCAAATTAATTTTAAATTTTATACTTTAATTTAATAAATTGTTTTTTGTCTTCCATTTTTAAAGCTAGCTATTTATTATAAATGAATAAATCTTTTATCACAAAATTTAATTACTTTTTATCAACAGAATATCTAGATTATTTAGAATTAATCTTTTATTTGGAATTATAGAATTCAGCTTGTTTTTTATTCTTTTAAATAATAAATTAATTAACTAATTTTTTTTATTATTTTTTGGGAGGTATAATTACTTTTTGTTTAAATGGTTAAACTTTAAGTTTTGGTTAATTAACAATATATTTTTGAGGTTAATATTTCTTTTAGACTTTTTCTTTATATTTATTTGTCTATTATTTAATTTTTTTCATTTATAAAAAAGAAATTTCTTATTTATCAGAACTTTATTCAGTTTTTTTATTTTTTCTCATCCAAAATTAATTTCTCTATTTAATTAATTTTGGAATTAAATGTTATATCTCTTTAGATATTTTATGATCAAAATCTGTATAAATATTAATTTACAAAGAACCAAATAAATTATAATCGACTTGAATAGGAATATTCTTTTAAAAATAATTAAGTGGTTATGCTTAAGTATTAATAATGGATGAAATATTTTTTAATAAATTAATTTTTTATTTTGCAAAATATTATTATGCATTTTAATAGTAAAACTCTATTTAAATAAATTGCATATTCTCTAAATATCTATGAAAATGCCAAAGTGAACACATAATATTAAAATTTAATGTATTATTTATATTATTAAGAGTTGAATTCGATGGAGCTATCAGTAATTTATCTTTTTATCCAAATAATGAAATTTTACATTTAATTGCTAAATTTTAATCAATAGGATTAAAAAAACAAAATTCACCTAAAGTAATATTAAAATAACCAAAAGTATGTGATGAATATTGTTATAAAATGGGAGGAAGGAATAATTTTTTAGGTTATTTATTTGATTTGAAATAATTCATTAATAAATGGATTTGATAACTGAATAACAAATTGCTCAATTTAAATAAGCTTTCGCACTTTTTGACAAAGATGGAGACAACTTAATTGAATCATTTGAACTTCCATTGCTAATTCGTTCACTTTATCAAAACCCAACCTAATTCTAATTAAGATAATGGATAAATTAAATAGATCCAGATAATTCAGGAAAGATTGATTTTCCTTAGTTTTTATCATTAATGGCACGTAAATATAAATAACCTGATAGTTAATAATAATTATTTGATGCTATGAAATAATTGAAAACAATGGGAGATAACTCATTTGCTGTTAATGCTAGATAATTTAAAGTTATGATGATAAGTCTTGGAGAGAAATTAAATGATCAAGAAATGGATTAATTATATAAAGATTTAACTATTGATTCAACAGGACATTTCAATTGCTAAGATTTTTTAAAATTGATACTCAAAAAATGATATTTATAATAAATTCACCAATATGTTTTTTTTATATTTGTATCAATGTCTGTTTTGAATAGATCTTATTAAAATTAGAATTTTTTAATTAATGTTTCACAGCTGGCAAATGAATTATATTAATTTTAGTTAAATAATACACTGTTTTATAAATTCAGGCCATATTTGAAATCTTACACATTCTTTTTTTCAATTCTTTATATATTATTTTTATATGTTTAAATATCATTTTAAAGTATTCTTTTAGTATGCTTTAATTCATCATTTTGTAGGATTAATTTTTATTTTTACTATTTCATAAAGAATAATTATTTCATTGCTTATTAATATTTTTTTTTTAATTATTTATTAACTTAATGCATAATTTTCATTTATTAAATTGTTTTCTTGTATTTATAATTTTACATTTATAAATCTTTGAATCTTTCTTAAGTATATGTTTTACTATATTATTTATATTAAATAATGCTTTAGGTTTTTTATTTACTTTATTAATATTATTTAATTTTTTTTATGAGATTCAAATTTTCTTTTTTTAATAAGTCTTAATTCTATTACTTTTTCGGGGCAGAAATAATTTTTTAATTTTTCATAAATATTATTTGTTTTTAAAGCATCTAATTTTTATTTCTTAGTTTTTATTTTTAAACTAATAATTATTAAAAATTAATATTTTTTTAATTATTACTTTTAACTTTTAATTATTCAATTCTATAGGATAGTAATTTATTTTAGGTTTTTAATCGATGATTTTAATAATTAACTGATTTATATTTATTTAATTTTCCTTTTAATTCACTTACTTATTATTAATAATAACTACTTTATATATCTGACTTTGAATTATATTGATGTTTACTTTTTTATTATTTAAAAGTAGAATTCAATTTAGACAGTTAACTATTTTAATTTTTAATTTAATCAAATTATTTCAAGAAATATTATCTTTCTTTTTTTAATTGCTAGTTTGATTTTTTTAATTGTTCATTTGATTTTTTAATTTCATCTAATAATCTTAAAGTTTGATTATTTGATTGTTTTAATTACATATTCTATTTTTTTAAGTTATTAAGTTTATTATCAATAGATTAAATATTTTAATTATTTTATTTTCTTATTGGCTTATTTTATAAATTTTGATTATTTTGAGAATTATTCATTTATCTTTATTTATGCTAATTTTAATAATATTTAATTTGTTTATGAGTTTTTTAATAATTTAATCGTAAATCTTAATAACATTTAGAAAGATGTTGATATTATTAATTCCCCTTTTTAGCAGCATAAATATATTTTTAATTTAATTTTTTCATTTTTATAAATTAGTTTTAAATTATTTATTTCTATTATCTGATCTTTTTATTTTATAGAATTATTTATTTTACCTATTATTAATTTATACTTTATTTTAAAGTAGATCTACTAACTGAATTTTAATGTATAATAGTTTTTTATAACATATTTTTCATAGATGAAATTTACTATTCTAAAAAGCAAATTTTATCTTTCAATTCCTTCTAATAAAATGATTAATTAACTATTTTTTTCTCACTACAATTTAATTTCATGAATTAATTTCTCATTTATTTGACAAAAATATTCAAATTTTATTATTTAAATGATTTTTATTTACAAATGTTCTCACTTAATTTATTTTTTTATTTCTTAATTAAAAATAATTCTTATTTCAAACAAATATTTTAAATCTGCATTTATCTAATTGCCTAACAATTAACATTATTTTTATTTTAGAATATTAAACTTTATTCAAATTTTTTAATAGTGTTAATTTGCTACAATAAAGTAGTATTCTCTTATTATAAGAATTTATTTTTATCAATTAATCCATGATACTGATTTTACAAATATTCTAATTTATCTTAATTCTTTTGAATATTTTATTTCATACTCTTTTCAGATGAAATTAAACTCTTTTGAAGTCTTTTAATCTATTCAACATAAAAGTCTTGCTCTCTATTTTATTGATTCTTTATGAATTTTAAATGTTAATTCTATTGATATAATTAATTAATTTTCCAATTCAATTGTTAAATTAATCTTTCCTTTTCCTTTGATTTAGTACTTAAATCTTCACATAAAACCTCTTTCTGCTATATTTTAGCTTTAATCTATTTATTTTATTAATAAATTTAATAAAATTTAGTAAGTTAATTCTTCAATGAGAAAATGATTTTTTATTTGGCAAGTAAACTTCCTTAACATTTCTAATATCTTATAAACATGTCTTCTTTAGCCCTTCTAAAATCATCATTATCTTTCTTAAATCTTTAAATAAAGCTTATTAACCTCTTATTTTAAATTTCAATATTTTTACATTAATTCAATTTTTTAGTTAATTTCTCTTGTTCCTTAATTGAATTAATCTTCATATATTTAATCTAATTATCAAGTAATTAACTTTCATTGCATTTCTATTAATACTTTGCTTTATAATGTTAAATTTCTTTATTTGAAGATATAAGTTTATTTTATGCTTTTTATAAGTTATATAACTTATTCTTATGATTTTTAATATCAGTATTTAAAGATTGTTTCTAACTAATAAGTTGATGATGTGTTTATGATAATTACATGTTTTTATGTCTTTAATTGTCTAATTTTATTTGGAATTATTTTATTTATCTAGTCAGCTTATCTATAGTATGGAATGGATCCATATTAATCTTTTTTAATAATTATTCATTCTATTCTCTCAGTATTAATATTCTTTTATTAAGTATTTAATAATTTTTACTATTATTATGTTCATGCATTCAGTTAATATATATATATAGATGGGGGTTGGGGTTGGGGTTGGGGTTGGGGTTGGGGTTGGGGTTGGGTAATCTAAATAGGTTGATAAGCTAAACATTCTCAGATAGCAAACAATTAGTGTAAACAATGAAAGGAATAATTCTTTCATAATAAGATGAATTCCAAGTTAGTTTTTATTTATCTAAAGTGATTGCATCATCACAATCATTCTTTGTCTTCTTTGAGCATACTATTAATGAATAAGATAAACTATTTGCAGAAACTAGAAAGAATCTATATTAATTATTGAAACATATTATTGTTAAATGGAATAAATTGATGCCTACTTATGCTCATAAAATAAGATAAACTATGTTTAATCTCTTTAAAAGAGAGAAATTAAATAAACCTAAAGAAGCAGCATTAGGTCCTATAATGAAATTAATAAAACATACAAACTAATTCACAAATCATGTATAGATACTGATGCCTAAATTATTGGCGCAAAATCTTATTGACTAAATTAAGTTCAGGAAACCTACTCCTTCAGTCAAAGGTACTTGTTGGCATTTACTTGGTATTTTATGTTTTAAATATCCATTTGAACTTGGAGATCAATTAATATTAGAAGTACAATAAGCATGCTTAAGAGATATTGATTAGATATTTGAATCTGGGAAGAATTAAACTATTGTTATAAGATTGATTAAAAGTTTTAAATATAGTCTTAATAGAAATTTATTAGATAGATTAAAATTAGCTAAAGTTGGTTAATATTCATTAACATTAAGTAATCATACAGGTCCACAATTCTTATTAGTGAGTTTTAGTATCATTTGTAAACATTGTAAATTATGGCAAGAATTAATCTTCATCAATTCATAAAAGTTAATTTAACAATTATTTAGTTGTATGACTAAAAATAATTCATAAGTTAAATAGAAATCATGTTAAATGTTATAATCAGTAATAAGAATATTAAATGAAAAAGTAGATAGTATCAAAGGAGAAAAGATATTTAGGAAGACTATTGATATGCTGTGGGATTAATTAAATTAAAGTCAAATATAGAAAGTTGATGCTGGAAGACTATTAGCTGTTATTAAGATTATAGGTACTACTGCAAAGACTATACTTAAAATAGAAGGATAAAAAACTCTTCTTCTTTTATTTTAGAAGTTAGAGAGGATTAGTAGAAAGAGAACTTAAAAGATGTTTTTATAATAGAATAAAATGATTTAGTTTAAAAAAGCCTTATATAGACAGAAACAAATCTATTCATTTATATCAGCTTTTGCTAAAATAGTTATTTGTATAACTAATCTTTAATAATAAATATGTCAATATTTACTATAATTAGCATTAATGGGTATTAAACAACATAGATTCTTCTATTAAAAATATTTAAAACAATTATATTAATCAATAATTGAAATATATACTTCATTATAAAGACATCCTCAAATGAGTCTTTTATGGGCAAAGAAATTTTTATATCTAGGCATTAAATAATCACTTCATAAACCTGATTATCCATTAACTCCTAAACAATTCTATAATATCATTGAAAAAGCAAGTGATTTATGGATTAATTTACTTATGAATAAAGCATGGACACATTATTCATTAATTGGATTTAATTAAGTTTATTTTAATAATTATATTGCTATTATTGCAGATATTGATTTTAGTTATATATTAACAGGCCATTAATAAGGAATGAAATTATCTATTTAAACAACTAATTTCGTACCAACTAATATTTTAGATTATTAATTAGGAAGTAGTATATCATTACTTTTAGATTAATTATTAAATAAAATCAATCCTTAAATCATAATATCTAAATTATCATCTTTTTATGGACTTATTTGTAATAGAATATCAAATCATCCAAGATCTGTTCCTTTAATAAGAATGCTTACATCATTACATATATCAGCATAAAAACATCATTATTTTGATAATATGAAACAATAGACATTATAATAACATATTATAACAATATAACAACCTTTTAATATATTATTTGTTGCAAGTGATTCATATCGTGACCAACTTTTACTTGAAACTTTAAAATGTTTAATTAATACACCTTTAATCCTTATTTAAAGAAGATAATATGAATCTAAATTCTATATAATATTAAATCAATCATTTGAATTAGCAGTAAATAATCCTACATTAGCATATTGTTGTTTAATGTATTTACATAAAGTATCATAAAAAAAAATGTTTAATAAAATAAAATGGTTAATTCCTAAATTGTCCCCTTTTTTAATACCTGATGTTACAACATATGAAGATGTACCAGGATTAACACTTAAATAAAGAAAAATTAATAAATTAATTATCATTAATTAAAGTAAAAACTTCTTAGGTAAAATTGGAGGAAATAATCATAATGTCGTAGCAAGTCTTAGTCAAAGTTAAAATGAAAAGAAAGTAGATTTAGTAGCATGGGATTATGATGCTAGATTATCTTTTGATCTTCCTTTACCTAATAGTAAACTATAACTTAATTTAATTAAATTATTACCAAGAATACTTTAATTAGCTAAAGAAGGAGATAGAAATACACAATTAGTAGCAAGTGAATTAGTACATGCAATAGTAGTATATACAATAGGTAAAATGGCCTCACAAATGAGAAGTAATATAGATTCTCAATTAAAGAAATCATGTGGAAGTATATATAGAAAGATATTACCTGATATAATATTCATTGCAGCATCTGCTAATCATCCATGTTGTAGATTAATGCATTTATTATTAATTCAATTATCTCATTTCTTAGCTAATACTCATCAAACTGATGCACCTGATGTTCAAGCTTTTGTAGAAGTATTAACTAAACATTTATCATCATCTAAACATATTGCTGATCTATCTGCTTTTTTATATGGTTAATTTATTAAATGGAATATTAAACAAAATCCTATTAATACTGCTAATAAAACAGATTGGCCTGTTGTTAAATCTGCTTTTAGAGCATTATGGTCACTTCTTTCTTCAATATAATCAAGAGGTGGTATTATACTTTTATTAAGTTAAATATTAACTCATATACAGACTTAACCTTCTTTATTCTCACGTTATGCAATTGATATTTCACATATGAGTCTTACAGCAGCTAAAAGAGAGGGATTTAATCATGAAATGGAACAACTTGTTTAAAAGATATTAAATTCATTTAGATTATTCCAAGATTAATTAATGATTATAACAAAACATCGTAAAGGTAGATTTACAACACTTTAATCATTTATAGATTATTTACATCAATATTAATTCTTCTCTTAAAATAAACATGCAAGAAGATTTGCATGGTCTATTTGGAAAGGTGTGATATTCTCAATTAGAATGAAATATGATAATCCTGTTCATTATCTTGTCTCTAAAGGAAATAAATAAAAAAATATATTATTTCCTATGCTTAAATCTGCTCATCATAATATTAAACAATTACAAGCTAATTTATATATTTGGATTGAATTACTTGATAATAAATTATTATAACCTGATTAAATCATGAAAATGA
>NW_028291931.1:0-33013 GCF_963383615.2 Lipophrys pholis | reverse complement strand
CCTCTCAGTCCCAAATAAGACAATGGGAAAGTCTCTTCTTTGCCCCGCTCTACCAAATCAGGCAGTTATTCCTGAACAAATGGGGCCTTGTGTTGACAGTAAACATTGGGTACGTCACGAATCCTGCCAGAGACATATTTTAGCACCTTGGTCTGTAAATCTTTGTTGTAAAAGATATCAGCATGTCTGCTGCGGTCAACCAGTTCCAGAGCTCGGATGAGGTTCGAGCCAGTGAGGATAGCTTGCTCAAAGTATCGCTTCTAGCCTGACTCTGTAGAGCCTCAAGCAAGGAAGGTATTTCTTTGTCATCACTGTATCTTAGCTTGAATAGTAAAAAAGCCTTGAATTTTTAAAATTCCTTTATTTCTGGGTTGGCGATAAGTTTTTTTTAGAATCGCTAGATTTTATGAGTGACTGGGTCCACTGCTGATGTCCTGCTCCACACGAGAACTCTCCATTAGCCTCCTTTAGTTCACTATTCTAGTAAGTTCCGAACTGAGAGTGATATGCTTGGAGAGTGTGCCGGATAGGGATTTGAGTTCAGGGATGGACTCGACTGCCTGGTGAATGTCCTTGATTGATTCGATTTTGACAGCCTTGTTCTGCTTTTGTCCGACCTTGTCGATCCAGACCTTGATTTCACCATACAGGTCAGCAAAGTTCTTGAACAAGTTATCCTGGAAGAAGAGATCGTCCCTTATCAGAAACAATAATATCCTCTCCTGAATCATGAGCCTCGTTTGCCAGTGCGTATCCAACTCCAGCCTTTAGATTAATGCGGTTGTTGTTGATCCCCATAATTTCATGCAGCATCGATTGGTAAGTCCAATCTGTTATCAATGGAGTTGCCAGGTCTTATCCCCTTGATGTCACAATGAAAATAGCCTTCTCTAACTGGTAAATTTTGCTTATTCCTGTCCTTTTGTCCACTTCCAACCTCTTCCCTAGCTAATCTGCCACTCTCCTACAAGCACCCGAGTTTCTGAGGTAGCGCACTGACGGAATCACTCGTAGCATGACTGCCATCGCATAAAGTCCATCCACAATCCTCCCTTAGACCTGTCTGGTCTTGAGGCGACCACATGTCAGGTCCTTTGTAGAGATTAGCACAGGAGGGGAAGATTGAAGGAGAAACAATTGCGACTGACAGCGTAAAAACTCGACAAATGCCTCTTGAAAGGATCTAACCAGATCTTTGGAATCAGCTCTGCTAATTGCCGCATATGCTTTTCTGCCACGCTGATTGGGAGAAGAACAAAGAGTAGTCCGAAAAGCGTTGAGCCTGCAGTTCTTTGGCTATAATCTCCATATTCTCATCAGTCGGCCTTACAAAGTAGACAGCCCTTCATGCTAGGCAACTTGCTATCCACTTCCTAAGTGATTCGGATGGTGAGGTAGGCGTTTGCCTTGAGTAAGGAGGATTGAGAAAAAACCAGAGAAATCATGGGAAGAGTTTCCCGATCAAGGATAAGGCATTTTAGCCCTGGAATGTCCTTTAGCATGGTGGCAATATACCTCTCACATAAAAGCATGAGGTTAGACACTTTATTGGTCATCAAATAATTTTTGCGGTCACTGGCCCGAATGTCACGCCGTATCCGAACTTGTATTTCTCCTTCATGAAGTCTGAAATCGCACAGAGTTTGAGGGTGATGATAGAGTTCGTCAGTGACAGCATCGTACTCACCTTGGCCCTCGAGTTGGCCATCCACAGTAATTTCACTCGTTTCATACTTCTGCTTAAGTCCGCATACGGCAGTGGTCTTTACTTCCCTTTCCCATCCCCATGGAGTGACTTAATACTTTGAAAACAATGTGGTGCCTTTCTTGAGGGAATGGAGATAGCCAAGAATGTAGGACTGCTGGAGAGCTGAGTATTGAAAGTAGAGCTGCTGTTTTTATGAGGTGGAGTATTTCCCCATAGGACCACATTGCCATCTTTCGGAGTGGGCATGTAGACGTAGGCGAAACCAAGCGATAGCTTTTCAGTGATTTTCTGCATACTGCTGACGTAATACAATGTTTTCGGCAGCACTGAGCAGCACTCGAAGCAGGTTGTTCTGGTTTTTTCTTTCTATGGCAGAAGTCCAGACTGGAGCTGAGAGAACATGATTTCCTTGGAGGGGAACGATGCACTAAGTTTTAAAGAAAGGAATCAGTGAACTTTTTGAGGGGAGATAAACTCGAGCTTGCCTGCAGGAGTCTGACCGAGTGCTGAACATCAGTGAGGGTAGCATCGTTTTAAATCTGAGATACCAACTGCAATGTTGAGGATATAGTTGGAGAACTACTTTTTTGGCCTCCCATTAATTTTTATTTCTCGTTCTGGTAGGGAGCAGCAGCAGAGGTGTAGGGGATGCTCCAATTCTGAGAAATCATGAAGTCTGACTGGGTTGGAGTTAAACTCGAATTTGAACCCCTTGACAAAATCCCATCTACTACTTACCATTATGAAGAGGACCTGCTAGTCCCATCAAATTCTGAGAGCTTTTCCTCAGGGTGTTGTGGTTAAACCCTCTGTTCTTCACAGTGATGTGCAGGTGGAGCCAGCCGGTCAAAGATCATATTTATCATGAACCTCTATTAATTCAACTAATTAATTGTCTCTATATCATATCATATGCCATGTGCAAATGCAAATATCACATGTTCTCCATGCTAAGGTCGAATTTTGGCTTGTTTTCCCGCAGCTTGATTGGACTGTCTTTCTCCCCGGGGTCGATTGAAATGCTGTCCTACCTGATGTAATGGGGTTGGTCCTCTCCTGGTGCTGAGTTCACTTCTGAAGGTCTTTCCTGAGGCTCAATTGCTCCTGTATCTTCTGCATGAGTGCACATATCGTAGATGCCATATCCATGCAGGCGATTAAGAGCATAAGTGCCACTACAAAGCCGATGAGTTCAATATTCATGATTCATATTATCAGGCTCCTTCTTTGCAGGTGTCCTTAGATTATCCTTTCGCGCATTCTCCTGCTTACACTCTCCTTCCTTGCATTCTCCCTTCTTACACTCTGCTTTGGCATTCTCCCTTCTTACACTCTCCTTCCTTGCATTCTCCTTCTTACACTCTCCTTCCTTGCATTCTCCTCTTACCCCTTCCATTGCTGTGTGCTATTCTCCCTTCTTACACTCTGCTTTGCATTCTCCCTTCTTACACTCTCCTTCCTTGCATCTCCCTTCTTACACTCTCCTTCCTTGCATTCCTCCCTTCTTACACTCTGTTTTGCATTCTCCTTTATCACACTCCTGTTTTGCATTCTCCCTTCTTACACTCTCCTTCCTTGCATTCTCCCTTCATACACTTCTCCTTCCTTGCAATTCTCCTTCTTACACTCTCCTTCCTTGCATTCTCCCTTCTTACACTCTGCTTTGCATTCTCCTTTATCACACTCTTTCGAACTCTAACCCGAGGCAATAGGACATTTACTGATGTCCCCCTTTTCCCGAAGGGGACATTTAGATTCCTTCTTTACTTAGGCTCGATCTATTCTTCGTCCATGTATCCACCAGAGAACATTCTCCCCACAACTTTTTTCTGCTTATCCATGTATCTTTTTCTCTTTAACCTCAAGACATCCAGCTCTCTTTTCACTTACGCACAAGTTGGGTCCACTATCAGTGCTTTCTGAAAGGTCTACTCACTTCCCTCAAAGTCTTAGAGAGAGCAAAGCGCTGTCCCCTTTCCTGTACAGGCTTTTAAACTCTCAGGCTCCTTTTCAAGCACTTTATTTACGTTTACAACAACCTTTGCAAAGTCCTTGGTCTTCAGGAAGCAGCTGCTGAGGTTGAGCCACAACGTGACCTTCAACTTGTTAGCCTCTGGAGTGTGCAGATCGGTCCAAATATTCGATCCCTATTCGTAGCCTTTAACCGCATCTTTGAAATTCGCAGCCCTGAAAAAATCTCCAGCAGTGATATTCAGCTTGGCACTCTCCTCAAGCTTTTTCTACATCACTCAGTTCCCATTTCTATTTCTTCTTGTCATGGAAGTCAAGCAACTCAACTTCGAACTTGAGTGTGGAGTCTGCTGGGATCTTAGGAGGGCTGCCTGCTGCTCCGTAAGCGTAATCTGGGGGGCAAATCAATTAACATTTCTCGCCTTTCTTCATACTGGCCACCCCCTCATCCAGCCTTTGATGACCATGCCTTGTCCAAGAGTGAATTTGAATGGACTGTCTGCATTCTGATTCTTATCAAACTCTTCCCCAGAGAGGAGGGTGCCTCGGTACAGCACCTCAACTTCCTGACCTTGAGCAGGTCCATCGGAATGTCCGCAGACAAGTATTTTTTTTCTTGAGGCCTTGCTAGTTGAGCGCTAGATACTCTTCTTCCATTATTATTACTTATAAGCGCAATGAGTAAGTTTTATAATGCTCTATATTTTCTAGAAAATTCCATGCCCCACTCAGATAAAAAGAAGCCAGAGGGGCCTTGGAGGACCTTTTGCAGGGATGAAGGAGCTATCCTAGCACTTGCAAAATGGTCGGAGGGCTGAATCAACTCTGCTGAAGGAGCTAATTTGGAAAAGAGGGAAGAACCCTGATGAAAACTGAACTAGACTATATTTATATTACAGTTGTTAAATAATTGAGGTGGCGAACATAGAATAGAATTATATGGACATCACAGACTGTCACAGAGCTTCCTGTGAAACTCCTTCTGCATTATTGACAACTTGCTTCCTTTTAACTCACTGTTAAGTGCAGGTAGACACCATCCTTCTTTTAGTTCCTTCTCTTAATACCTCCTATTACTCAGCAATGGCCAACTGATCCCTCTAAGTATGGAGCTACTGACAGGTGGGGCCCTTAGCAAAGTACTATGAAAGAGACTCATGCCCTAATAAAATTTTGTCGAAAGTTTGTTCGCTGATTAAAGTTTGTCAATAGAATTCTTTATTTGGAACGCTTTTTTTAGCATTGCTGAAAGAGTACTTCTTTGCACAGAAAGCATCCTCATTCGCACGTAAGTCCTGAGGGGAGACTTCTCCAGAGTGTTTCTGTGGCGCTTCAAGGAATGTCCCTTCCCTTCAGCAAGGGCTATCCCATATTTTGCACATTCATCAAACAGTTATTTTATTTACTCATGGAAATCAGATCACCATAATCCGAAGCTAGGATTCCCTCTCCTGAAAAGCATGCCTAGCAAAGGCAGAAGGGACTGGCTCAGCGAGTCAGTCGTCTCCAGCTCCGGGAAAAGTATAGATCCGAACTTATGGAAAAGCGCAAATCTAACCAAGAAAAGGATTAAAGGAATAGGTTACAGCAGCATGCCAAAGTGACACCAAGAAACCTTGATAATACTTAAACCGAAAGCGGACGATAAGTTATTCAAGGTGTGCTAATGAGGACTATAAGACGTTGACTGAGCAGCGAGTGAGGAACAAGCAGTAGAGCAACGAGAAGGTACAAAGGTCAATTGATTAAAGGCTAAGATAGATGAATGAGAGGCTGAGCTAAAAGTTTAAGAACAACATTTAGTTTTTGAACAAGGAGGAAATAAATGCTAAAAGAAGAGAATATCAAAAAGGCTAATCGCCTTTCTCGTATCCGCCATTAACAATAACTCAAACTCCAAAAGGATATTAGACACATCATTCCTAAACTCCTCAAAAACATTAAGGTTGTTAGCCCCAAAAAAAAAACCATGAACTATTCATCTTCTTTTCTCTCACTGCTACATCATGCTCAGCAATTATCCAGTCGTCGGACGTGCCTCAGGGTCAAGCTACAGCATCTTGTTAAGGTAGCTAGGCTCGAGGGTGGGCAGTCTATTTTGTGGGCGTCCTTGATGATCGATTAAATAGGGAACCTTCTATTCAACATGAAAAAGAACAGGCCACCCAAGAGTCCAAATGTCAGCTGGCTTGCCTTTGTATTTCCGTTTGGCCAAGATTTCAGGTGCCATATACTGAGGTGTCCCTACGTACAGTTTCTGGTCAGTTCTCTACATGCGAATCACTGTCGTAACTGGAATACCCAAAATCGGTCAGTTTGGCATGCAGTTTATCATCCACTAGCACGTTTTCGGGTTTGATATCGCGGTGAATGATGTTAGAGAGATGACAGTGATGAAGTGCAGCTAAAACCTGTTTGAAGATAAGCAGACACTAACTGGGAAGTAGCTGCCGTTGCTGCATGAGTTGAAGGAGGTTGTAGGGAAGATACTAAAAGACCAGGTGGGATACCGAATTTGGTGGAGTATTATTGAGAAGTTAGATGATGCTTAAGTGTTTTAATTTTTTGAGGATGTTGATTTCTCTGTTGACAAAATTCTTTCGCTTGGTCTAACTTATCTTATACTTGTAGTAGGTCTTTATCACCACCTTCTTGCCGGTCTTTACATCCCGAGCTATGCTAACGGTCGCGTACTCTCCTTCACTGATATCCCGGATGGTTTCGTAGCGGATGTCATTTTTGAGCGACACCCGTTTGCAGATGGGCTCAATATCATCTTCCTAGCGCTATTTCCTTTTACACCTCTCTTATCTGGTTTGCTTGAGGAGCTTGTGGACGATGTCAAATTAGTGTGTGTGAGCTTTGTCTAAAAGCATTATTATCTCTAAAATGTTCCTCTCTGTCGCATGCATGAGGCCTTTGAAATGGGCATGGTTCTGAAAAGACACTTCTTTCTTTTCTAATGGCTTGGTCGTTTTGTTCAGATCTTCTTCAATTCCTTCCTCTGAATCACTCGCCTGCTTATCTTCTACTTCTATCTTTGACAGCTAAGGTCTCTTTGAGTTGTAACTGAGGAGAAAGAATCCTTCTTTGAAGAGATTAATTTCCTTCTGTACTGAGATTCTCTGTGGAACCTGTTGGAGGAGCTTGTCGGGGCTGAATTTCTTGGTTTTTTGTCTGGTGGAGTTAAAACTATGATGAGGAAACGCGCATGTCTTGAGAAGCAGCCTAGTACTTGCGGGCCTTTTTTTTCTAGTCGATTTGAGTGCTTAAAAATAGATAAGGTATGGAAGGTGTTTTTGATCTATACTCTTCGATTCTTGTTGATCTTAATCTTCATGAATAACTAAATATCATTCAGCGCTTTTCCGCAGCTTGAGCAAAGTGCTCCTCAATGTGAAGTTCATACTCTTTAAGAACTCGACATTCATCCTCGATGAAATTAGTCCTCACTTGCTGACCTTCAGCCTTTATATCTTGCTAAGAATTTATTAAGCCAACTGGCAGCTTTACTTCATCTCTACACTGGGTAGATGGTGAGAGTGGGTGATGTTTTTACAGTGTCTGAAGGTAAAAATCATCCTTTTTGTCTGTCTAACAATATATTTCTATTTAACCATTAAGCAGTTATCATTGTCGTTGTAATATCTCAACAATTAATGCTCAGGCTGCCTACCTATATCAAATAAAGAAACTGATCAATTTAAATTCCCAGATGATAAAGCTGGAGTAAAAATTCAGCAGCTTTTTGATCTCTCTAGAGCACCAGGGAATCTCACCTCTCCCCCTCCTTTAAAACGGATTTGATTCCTGGGAACTCCTTCCAGAACTTAACCTCTCTATTCTTCAATAAATAGGCTACAACTCTGTCAATTCCTAAGCCATCCTCACTGCCAGGTAGTCCGCGAAATAAGTCAAGCACATCAGAAGATGTATGTAAGAATTGCAGATAGTCTAGAACAACTAAAGCAGGGAACTTACTGCCAAAATGATTTTTAAGGGAAGCTTTGCAAATTCGATAGCACAATGAGTAAGCAAAAGAAATTCACTATGATCAAGATGATTGTCTGTGAGGAGAAGGAGATTTAGGCCATGACCAACCTGCATCATTGCAAAAAATTGGAATTTCTTAATCTCAGTGGGAATCGCATCCGATCCATTCAGGGGTTAGAAGACTGCTTACTTATAAAAAAGCTGAAGATGGATCGGAATCTGATCGAACAAATAGATGGGATTTTCCATCTCAAGCATCTTGAGCAATTAGATCTCAGCCAAAATCGCATAGCCAAGTTTGAGGGACTAAAAGAACCCATCCCGCTCCAATAACTCAATCTTAATCGGCAGCATATAACTGAGCCGTTTACATTCGACCCACAATCTCTTCAATGCAATACATCCATCCTAGCTCTACCTGTAAATGTGAATACAACAATGTAGTCTCATTGCATGGATTTTTAGAAACTTGAGTTATCTCTCTAAACTGTCAGTCAAGGGATCCAGGATCGAATCAGTCGGGGAAATTTCTGATACAATGGGTCAATTGAAAATGCTTGAGAATTTGGATCTGAGGAATGGTCCCTCTTGCCAAAACCAGAAAGTATCGAGATTACTTGGTCATCATTGCGAGAGAATGACTGAGCTCGATGGGAAAAGGATTTTACCTACGGAGAGGAAGTTTTTAATAGGGCTCTTTAATTCAAAGAATAAGAAAATATAGAAAAAGGAGAAGGTTAATCACAGCATCCAGCTGGTAGGTAGTAGGATGGACCTCGTAATAGATGCCGGTAGCCCCAGGAATCAACAGTCCAAAAGAATTCAATCCTCTCGGAGTACATGAGCTGACAAAGAAAGGACCATAAAGATGAGTGATTTAAGAAATGGAACAATCTGTTATTCTAAAGCCTCTCACTACATTACTTGTATCAGCTTTAAAATATAGATTTGATGTATAGATTTGTATCTCATTACAATCCCATATGATGCATGGATGATAAACTGAATGGACTGTAAGACAAGAAGAAGAATACAGGCTAGCCTGGGATTCTTTACTTTATTTAAAGCATTATTTCTTAGACTAGCAATCAATCTTCTTTTTCAATTATTATAATTAGGTCGTCTTCTTGCATTCCTCCAGACAAGAATAATAGGTATGGGAATCATAACTGCATTAGATTAAGCTCTTCTCTTCACTTTTGTTTCATCACTCCCATAAACAATCATCTAATACACATCCAACCAATCACAAATGGGTTTTTTGAATATCTACCTTGGTGATCAGTAATTGGCATAAATTTAAAGATATGTAAAGGTGATACATACATGAACTGAGAGGAAATGAGTGAGCATCCAGACAAATCTACATCGAAATGCATGTATCAGAGCATTTTTATTTGTCGCTGAGAAAACTATCTTGCCATCTTATCGTATTTGCTCCGCTAGTTCACAAATAATTTACATATCTATTCGTTAGCAGCACTTAGATGTTGGGCACATCCTTTAAAAATTGTTGAATCCCTAGTAAAATAGTCCTGATACCCGCCCCCACCGAAAAGCATATCTTACCGTTCTTAAACACATTTGGATGAGGCAATGCTGGGACGAACCGGCAGGCTGCTTTACTTTCTGATAGTCCGGCGGAAACTACACTTTCACTTGAAAGTACCTACCTACCAGACTGTATCAGAGGGCCCAGGCACTTCGCAGTCCCACCGTAAAAGGTCAAGTTGCCCATTTTAGTGGCGAGGTTTAGCTACGAATCCATAAGGATGATTTGTCCTCCAGGCTCTACGCTGTTTGTTGAGTTAATTTATCGCCATTTCTTTCATCAATTGATTATGCCACGTATTTATAGATTCGAATTTTCATTCTATTTTAGGCCAATTAAAGGGGTTGGGGTTGGGGTTGGGGTTGGGTTGGGGTTGGGGTTGGGGTTGGGGTTGGGGTTGGGGTTGGGGTTGGGGTTGGGGTTGGGGTTGGGATTTAATTGATCTTTTGGTAGATGTGCTTCTTCAAAAGAAAATCATTCAAAAGCAATCTGCCATTTGATTTCTAGATGGTTTTAAGGAAATAAATTTCAATTATCTTCAGACCTCACTTCAAAATGGATCTGAAAACAACTCCTTGTGTAAAAATAAAAATTGCAGTTTCCCACTAGGTCCTTTTTTCGAATATTTTTGTCCTACCAGTCAGGCTTAAACTACTCGCTTGTTGCATCGTATGTAAACACCTTTGTATCACACAAACCCCGATCAATCACAAAAGGATCAATGCAGATAATACTTCTCATTATTAAATGCCTTATGTATAAATTCAATAATGGATGGTTCTGTTTGCTTATCCTCGATTCTATAAGATGCAAGAATGATATCCGACGACGTAGATTCATGTTCATTATCTCCCTGCTTCCTCTCTCTGCCCATATGGAATGAATTGAAAAAAAGGACAGGAAATTTCCCATTCATAATAATTTTGATATTGTAAGGAGTAGCGTGAGACTCTAAAGGAAGACAAGGACTCGGAGTATGATTTCGAGCAAGCTTCTTCGATCAGCTCAAGAAGAGAAGTTGAAGACAAGGATGTCAGATCTGTCAACCGAATTATTGGTAATTATGGAAGCTTGCAATAACATCCCCCAAAGTCAAAAGCTAGGATTCTATTGTTAAAGAAAGGAGAACATGGATGATTAAATCCGTTTCTAAAGATTGCTTGGTATATCAAGCATGACAACTTAAGGTCCTCTACAATCGCTATAGAACAGATTTTCAATAAGACCTGTTTTTAGTCAATTTTAGTCAGTTTTAATGAGTTTTAACTTTTTTATCATGAATCTTACTGAATCGCGAGATTCAATAGAAAGCATTATTGCAACTGGCAACATGTCGTCGATGCCAGTACAGCTTCTCGTTTTCCTCATATAAGTTAATCGACTAATCACAGTTACAATCGGAAGATTGAAGGAGAATAGGAAGACGAGTGTATTACATCCTATTTACTAAGAAGAGATATCCAGTCTTTTCACTTGTTTGCAAAGTGCTGTTGTTGGTGTGGTTAGTCAATATTGGGGCTATCAGACATACAACAGCACTGGCAGCACATATGAACAAGCTGTTAAACTACTGGGAAGAACTGCTGGGGAATTGAGGTTTACTCATAGCAGTGATACTGCATTTCAAAAGCGACAAGCCTTGTGCTCTCACGGGACAGAATTAAGCAACGTCATACTTCTCGATGATTGACCCGATCTTGTATCAATCCTTTGTTTATGCCCTTTTCTAGGAGGAGAATTTAATGATGGGGCACATTCAAAAAAGATGTTAAAAATATAATCGGTATTTATCCTATCGTAACAATATTGAATATATGACCACATAGTATGTAAAAATCCCCCTTGCTAGCTACAGCTGACTAGACATCCTTAATTGACTTGTAGGTCTAGAGTTCTGAAAATACTTTCCTTTTAGTATATTCCCCCACACACTATTGTAACAAAAAAGGATGAAGGAATTCTTTAGTCAGTCTCCAGGCATCTTCTAATTGGAAAATCTCTAGTCCCTGACTCAACTATACCTAATATGGGTGTGCATCTGACAAGTCTTCTCTGTGAAAGAAGCAACTAGAATGTGATTAATTAAAGTATGACAGTTGTTCTCAACTCCTCTTTTCCTCCAGGAAGCCGTTGTGCTGCTCTAAAGTTGATCTGAGCTGAAAGATAGCAGTTGATCAAGACGAAGATCAAGAAGCATAACAACAGCACCAGCTTAATGATGGTAGGGAACAAACCGCATGTGATTAAAGAGGAATTAACTGAGCCTGCTGATGATGCAACACTAGAATCAGCATCAGTTCAGAGTCTACCTGCTGATTACAGTTTTTGTACTGATACTAAGTGGTGATCATTCCTTTCCTCGATGTGTTTGCTTCATAAGAGAGGGTTCTTCAGGATAGATGGGTTTCATGAGCCGATAGTGGCTGGATGGGTCTGAGATTTCAAGTGATTGATAAACCCATAGATGTGTTTTTTTCGGTTACAGAACGATAGATGTCATAACCGTATGTAGAATGGGATTAAAATTTCAGAATTTAACCCCAACTAACCTAATCCCCTTTGATAAAAATATTAATTATGATTATTATCATTCATATTGGAATCAATTAATGCACATTTTCTCCACTGCCTACCAATAACCTTTAATTCAACCATGCAATGGCATGTGGTACAAAGTTTTACACTCCTTTCACTAATATAATTCTCTTTCCACTTACTTTACCTTCTTATATTACCATTTCCATTAACTTACACTGCTCTCCCTATGAAATCAACACCATCTTGTCCCTCACTGCCAACCCGCTTATTTATTTGAATTTTAATCCATCAATCGACTCAATTTTCTGAACTAAACCGTTTTTCCTGCGTGCAGTAAGGAAGTTTTTGCTGGTGATTAGTATCATGCCATCAACTTAGGTGATGTTTTTAGGAACATTTTACAGAAAATCCTTCTTTGGAAGCAATCCCTCCTAATTCTTCATTGAGAAGCGCATAATGCAATTATTTCCTTCATCACTGTACAAGATCTCCCCGTTTTACCTTGGCCAGATCCCTCTGCAGGAGAATTTAAAACCGATGGTTTTCAAGAACTGGAATTATCCCTATGCTGAGAGAGTGAACAATTTTTTCTTCATTCTGTCGGATCCAATAACCATACCATTAGGTAATTCAGCAAGTGCTTGTACATTTATCCCTGAGATTAAGTCAGTCTTCTTTTATTGCTTAACTTTTATCAACTTGTTAGAAAAGCCCACCAGATAATGGTCTAATCCTAGTGGTAGAATAGACTGTACCTCCTCGTCAAAACTGTGGGATCGGACCACCATGAAATGAAAATTAGATCGCATTGGTATCCTATTCAAAATGATTGAACTTAGCTTACGAGATTCGGAAATTTCATTTTGAGTAGATGCCAACTAGGCTCGAATTGAATCCATGAATGTTTCTAGTTTGCTCTAAGTGGATCGATGATAATGTTTGACTTCTAGTTTGAGTTGTTCGAGTTAGCTACTCGTTTTTAAAAAGGTATAATTAGTAATGAATTGGTGGATGAAAAGGCGCTACTTGCTATATCCGAGAAAATATTTATAATTTTTTCCGTAGAATGCGTTAACTTCTATCAAGGAAATTATCATTTTGCGAAAAGAAAGTAAGGTGCCAATCTCTTTTCCATGACTGTATACAGCTGAAACTATGCCTATCAAGATTCCGTTAATGAACAATATGTTAAGCAATATCTGCTGTACTGCTACGATGAGCCATTTAGTAACTAATCCCTCTACTCCCATTTCCTATGAAAATATTGATGTATCAAGATCTGCCCAATATACCGCACGAATAGTCAGAAGGAACTCACCTCCAAAATCAGTTATATTGAGATTGGGGAGAAGATAGCTATCTATCGCCGTGAAGAGAGTGAAAATAACAAGAATCGTTAAGAAGGGTATGATCTCTTTGATGATGTTGATCAATATCTGTAAGAAGACTCTAATTGAATCAATGAACCGTAATGCGAAGATTATACGTAAGTAGAAAATGGTCATCGCTATATGCGCCAACAGTACATGTTGCCTGCTAATCAAGGCCACGATACTGTTACTCATTCCAACCACTATTGATAGAACATCTAACATATTCTCTGGTGAAGTTAAATAATTTGGGTTGTAGGTCATTATTTAATACACGAGGATGAAAGTTAACAGTCCAATAGCCATATAATAAGCCCATTCTTTCTCTAAGTATAATGCAGCAATGTTCAGGCTTAGAAGAGCTATCCGGATCAGTCCTTACACTGCAAACAGCAAAAAAAATTCTACCTTTAAATGGTGAACCAATAACGAGGCATCACTTTATAACAAATCCTAGTCGAGGTTTTCCTCAAGTGCACGTAGCAGTTAAGTGAGATCATCACTGCCCAAAGTACAATTTATGGGACGCTTAGGTTGAATATACCTGATCCTTTAACTAGTTTTACCGTCAATTTCAATAATATCTTTTTAGTAACTAAAAGAAGAAGTGGATTTCAAAGCATGGATCCCATTATTGATCCTTCCCAGATCGGGAAGAGTGCGGTCTTAATCCTCACTGACTTCTGAGAAAAAATTTGTGAGAAATCTCTTCATGGTTGGTCCACTGAAATTAAAGTATAGATGCTTGTAAATACCATGTTAGGTGCAGTAATCGATCATGATCTTGGTCATCTCATCTTGTTTGTTGCGCACCGTGTATAGAATAGGATCCTAATTTAAAATCAAGCCATCTCCAGTGATGCTAATATACCCTGCATTGAGCATTGTCTTGATAGCTTTCACGCTTTTTAATACCACTGCTGCGTTGAAATAATATTTGCTCATAGTCAGGTCTTGATTGAAAAATTATTGGATTCTTAATTCTGACAAATCTCGTAATCCTGCTAAAAGCAGCATTTCTTTTCCTGAGAAGAAATCACAAATTGAAAAGAGATTAGTATTAGGGAGACCTAGAGCTACATGCTAAATAAAAATCTTCGCATTGTTGTGCATAATTATGACCGAGCAGTCTCTTTACACCCACATCTTACTCTTCTAACATCTATACTTTGATTAGAACAATATAAGACCTGTCAAGCGATCTTCTACACACACTCGACCAGTAAGGGAAGAGTGATAGCCTATGAGACTGTTATTGTCCAGGTCTATAATCTTATCCACTCCTTTCTTTACCTCCTTTTCGTACTTGAAATCATGCTAGTAAAGAATGGATCCTTTGAGGAGAAAGATGTAATTTTAATCAGAGTTTATTACAAAACTGTCGATTCTTTCAGAGGATTTTAATTGAATCAAGGGAGCTACATCTCCTCCTTGTCTCGAGCAGTAGATTATTGGAATGTCGTTATATCTCTCACAAGTGAAGTAAAATCCCTGTGATTGGGAATTGTAATAGAACTGAGTGATTATACCCTACTAAAATGGAATTTCATGGACTATTGCCTATAGATCACAAAGTAAAATGCTTTCTTAGATTTGAACGCATATCAATTATTCATTTATCAACCATTTCTTCACCTTCTCCTTGCTAATTCGTTTCAGCTCTCGACGGCTAATGGACTACTGTTCACTATGCAATAAAAGGTAATAACCAATGTCCTTGCTTCTGATGCTTTCATTCGCTATTGACATTGAGAGATCTTATTCATCTACAGTTTCCTACAATATTATATAATCTCTCTTTTCATTGATTATTACCGCTAGCATGTTGAATTTGCCTTCACAGTTTTCCTGTATCCATTTTCCTTATTTCCATTTGATCATTTTGCCCAAGTTGTTGATGGCCATTAGAGTGAGTGGATTATATCGCTACAGTATCAACTGAACAATCCCTTAGTGTCTTACCATAGGGTTGTTGAGAACTGTCAAACGAGGACAGGAATCAATAATCTGGTACCTATGCAAGCCCCTGCTGTCTAAGAGTAAGAGAGAAGACTTAGTGAAATAGATGGCTTTGAAAGACTTGACACTTAGAGAATGCTTGAGGACTAGATCAAACTTTAGTTTCGAGTTGTTTTTCTTTTTAATACTTAGAATTTATACGACTGATGATTTGCAAACAAATAGCAACTGAGCATACATTTGTAGCTTGAGAATAGACTCTTCTCTAAGCTCCTGTACTAGTACATATTACTGCTTGTGTTGAGAGTAAAAAGTAAGCTATCCATTGGGCAATGCGATGATTCCAGGAGGAATAACATCACAAGGAGAAAAGGTGAATTGGAATCCAAAGAGTAACTTATTACGGAGGGTAGTCATGCTATCTGACTTGATGACGTATTCATCACTATTGATGTACTTGATCCACTGGATTTTGCTATATGTAGTTTCTTTAAGTTAGAGCTTTTATTTGATATAGAGATGAAACTGTTTGCCTTAGTAAATTATGAACTAACTGGTTGAATCAGGGTGGAAGGCAATTGTCCGAGGAGTGAAGGGCAGCTCTTTAAACTCACAGAGTTGATATTTTGTAAGTCCGACAGTTCGCGTTTACAGGATTACATCAATTTCGAATTTGGAGATCGTCAGTGAGTGAGAGTTGATCTAATATATTTTATCCTCTTTGAAAATCACTTTTTGACATTCAAATCTTAAGGTGTCTACTATCTCAAGGTGAGGCTCGAGAATGAATAGGGCCTTATTTTAGAAGTAGAGAAGAAAAATATTCTCCACATCAATATCTGCGAATGACACATCCTGACCTAATTCCAGGTCTATCCTCCTGTGTAAAATATTCTAATATTTCCTGAATTACGATCTTAGATTTTAATATTCTGTAGTCTCATGCTGTGCGCTTCTGGCTGTTAGTTGATGCAAAGTGTACAGCAATTAAAATTGGCGGATAATTTCATTCTCCTCTTATGCAGTCAAAACTAATTCGATTTATTTTTGTTCATCTTCAATTCTCTAACTTAACTTTCTCCTACTTTCTTTATGTTCCACAGCACGACTAGATTTATATGACTAAACTTCAATGCTCGCCAAGGAGTCAGATAAATTGCTAGCCTCACTATAAAAGACACCTCTCTTTCCTTAAGTTTCCTCCATCTATTAAATAATATTTAAATAGTTTATAGTGGCGGTATTAAAAGGAACAGAACATTCCACTTTAAGTCACTCTCGATTGAAGCCCCTGCACCACTACTTGATACCACTTAAGTGGAGAGTGAAGATGTTCAGATTTTATTTCTTTTAATACTTCATAGTTCAACTATGCTGAAATTAATCATTCAGGACTATCTGAATTTATATGAAAAAACCATTTAGGGGTTTTTCTGCCTCAAAAAAAAATTATGGAACTGTAGAAGCTCTAGAAGAGGACTAAAGTGGGTCAAAGTCCATTTTTAAGAAGAGCTCTGCCTTTCTCGTCTTCGATAACGAGTTTGAAGCATAACTTTACAACTCGAGGTGCTTTGACACTGGGGAAAAGGTTAATGATGTTGAAAAAGCCAAGATATTCAAAGACGATTTGAACAAAATAAACTCCAAAAAACATACTACAGTTCTAAACCTTTATTCGATGCGTTTAGGTGTAAATTCTGTGGCAACAATTAATTCACATGTCTTACGAAATAAATTTACTTCAGTGAACCTTGCAGACAATTCTATCTCTTAATATGGGATGCACTCCATTAAGTCCATACTCACATCTCGCACACTCAAGCATCTCAATCTCTCTTCCAATATGATTTCAGAGGTAGGGTTGTAAATTATTCTTGACTAGCTTTCTAAAAACACCAATCTACTTTCCTTGGATTTAGGAGTGCTCGAAGGCTCTATACGTAAAAATTCTTTTGGTCCTCAGGGTGCCAAGTATATCGCAGCCATCTTGTTGTCGAACAAGACTTTAGAATGTCTGAAGTTGCAGGACAATGACCTAGGTACAAATGGAGCTTAATTTATTTCTAAAGCGCTCAAAGATAGTAAAGCCTTTAAACATCTAAAACTAGCTGAAAATGAGATAAAAACCAAAGGTGCTTAAGAAATTATGAAGGCAAGCAGCAATTTAATTTCTTTAGATCTGAGCAAAAATTACATCAAGGCAGCTATTGGGCCTACTCTCCAGTCGTACCTCTAAATAAACACCAATCTCCGCAGACTCAATCTTGAGTATAACTAACTTCTCCTCTAGGGTTTTCGATTCCTAGTTCAAGGTCTAATCAACTCTTGCCTACAATATTTGAACGTGAGAGGAAACGCTATCCGGAATGAAGGTGTTATAATCCTTTCTCAGTATCTTGCTCGCAAATAGTTTCGATGCAAGAATTACCTTGAGGAACTCGACATTAGTCTTAATGAAGTTAGTTTGAAGGGTATTACTGCCTTGGCTGAAATTCTCTTTCAAACGAAAATCAAATCCTTGAATCTCAGCAAAAACTATATTGAGGAGGATGGGCTCAAGGTGTTAGGGCAGGAGATGGAAACATTTCATGATCAGGTACATTTAGTCCGGCTGGATGTATCTTCCTGTCGAATAGGGGATGACTCTTTGTTACGTTTCATGTAAAAACTTAATCGCTTCTCAAGCTTCAAATACCTTAGATGTAATGACAATTACATTAGCGAGAAATATGAAAAGATGTTAGTGGAACTAATCAGCAAGAATCACAATCTCCTCTAATTCAGTCTGCTAGGTAATCGACTTTCGCTGTCATGCCTTGCTAAAGTAAAACGTATTATGGAACGGAACCACAAAGAAATGCAAAGTATAGAACCCAACAAAATTAAGCGTGAGATTTATCGCATGAGGTATTAGCAAAAGAAGATTGCAGAAGCATCTTAGCAACTTGAGCAAGAGAGTCGAGAGATAAATACTCTCAAAGACACTAAGGCCAAGCTTCTGCTTTAAATATCAAAGATGGAACGAGAAGAGATGCGTAAGAAAGAAGATCTTTAGCATAAAATAGCCAAGACTAAAGAGGACATTGAACGCAAAAAGGGGCAGATTGTTTAGCGGTTGTAAGAGCTTAAGAAAGAGAGAAATAACAAGACAGAAGAGCTGATCAACTTGAAAGAGGAGTTTGCATTGCTTATGTCCAGCAAAGACATAGGATGATGGCTTTTATAATGAATGAGATAAATTGGATTAGCTACAATTGGTTTATCTTTGTTCTATATAAGATTCAATAGTTATCCTACTCAATGGCTATTACATTGTATTTTATTTTAACATCAATTCTTTTAATTTACATTCTAGAACAATTTAATAATTCATTGGGCCCCTCCTTGTATAATAAATCTCAATATTTTGTAATGAAAACTACGGGTCGCTGGACTTTCTAGTAACACTAACGCTTCCTTTAGGGGTACCGTTCTTACAGGAATTATGATCCACGGAAAAAACTGGAAGCAAGTCGAACAGCATGTCGCCACACGGACAGGAACTCAGATCCGTTCTCATGCTCAGAAATTTTTCATTCGATTCTAGAAGGAGCACTAAGCCAAACTTAAACGATAGGGAATAAAGGTGAATCGAAAAGAAATCAAAGATAACATTCTCAATCTGCATCCTATCATCCAAAGGGAGAAAGAACAGTAAGATTATGATCATATTTAAGAGGATGATGCTCTTGAATAATCTCCTTGTCCTCTAAGAACTTTAATTAGAAAGGAGAGTCAAAAAGAAAAGATTCTGACTGTAGACAAGGTTTTGCTATCGATTAATAGCGAGCAGGAGACTCTTGAATAGAGTATTCGGGGGAGCCTTGAAAAGAAGTAGATGGAAAAGTTACAGGATCACCAAAGCAGGTTCCGTAAATTCGGACAATTTTTGGATGCTTACAAAGGATCGGGAGGCATTCGTCAAATTAAAAAGTAATCCTTCTTCAATCACATCATGTATATTTATTGACAAGTAAAACATTAAATAAGAAGCTAAAGGTTCCTACAGTGATGGATATGCTGGATCACGATAACAGAAAGCAGGAACACTCTCCTATTAGGCAAAGAAAGGGCTCTTTCAACCTCGTGTTTGATGATTAAGAGTCCTATCAAAAATACGAAACTTTACGTAAAATAAAGAAAATATAGCCTGAAATCAATTGATCATTTTTTGTTTAAACAAGTTTGCCTTTCTTTTTTAATCTTTCTTTTTTACTTAATACCTTAATACTATGCTGTGTCTATTTATTTATAAGTGATGAGATTACTGTTATGAAATTTGATTTCAAAGCAGGTCTTCATTCAATTATGTTAAAGATTCCAGATCCCTTCCGAATCACCTTTATGCGCGATAATATTGGCTCGTACACAAAATCAGAAAACAATCCTGCCAGCAGCCCTCCCAGAGTCGGCCCGCAGAGTATCACCCAACTATGTTTCCACAGGGCAAAGGTGCCTGGATTCCTTATTACGTTTATCGACCCTAATCCCAAAGCTAATGTGGGGTTTAAAGATTGGGTATGAAAAGCAATCCTAGTTAATCTGCTACGTCCTGCAAATGAACAGCATAAGCGGGATCAAGACGAAGAGAGTTGAATTTTTGTTGGTATGTGAGTTGGGGCCTGTGGATAAGAGCACGAAAAGAACGTACAAGAAGGTTCCCACAGTCTCAGCGAAAAAGTCAGATACATTATTGGTTAGTTAGCTGGGTGAATTTATTTTATTCTCCAATCCCCAGCACAGCAACCCTCCGAAAAAGAATCCCAGAAATTGCGCAATTGCATAAACGATGAGATGCAGGAAGGTAAAGCCGCTGTCTCGTTTGAAGAAGTATCCTATTGAAACAGAGAAGTTGAGATGGAACCCAGAAAATCCCGAGCAGATGACGAAGCTGATGAACTGTCCATAAGAAATCATGAAACTACCATCATTGATTCGGTTGCTGGAAGTATAGTAGGCAGCAATGCATACTGCATAGGCCATGAGTATAGATCCAAGTAGCTAAAAGGCAGCCCTTACCACTAACTTTTAGATGCTGTTTGAAAACCCCATAATTTCTTGATTATAACTAACACTTGCTTAAAGTACTTTTTATTATTATAATAGACAGTTCATCATCGGAAAACTGACCTCTTGTATTATTTAATCGTGTGCTTACTGTTATCTTTTGTTGGAAACTCAAATTATCCTAATGAACCTTTCCATCCCTCCATCGTCTTGTTCAAACTTAATTTCTCCATGCTGTGACACAGCTATAGTCCTTCATATCCTCTTCTCCCCATCTTCTTAAAATTCTCAAAAGCAATCATGAGAACTGTCACATTGTCAGTAGATTTTCTAGCTAGCGACTCTTTCATTATCATGTCTGTAGCTTATCCCACTGCCTTATGAATGTTAGATCCTCGATCCACTCTCCAAGGCATTTAAATGACGTCCTTCGAGTCTAATCTGTCGAAGATCCCATCGCAACCAAGGACAATAAAATCACAAGAAGAGGTAATCTCAAAGGAAGTTATGTCTGGATCAGCAACCACAACCTTTGGGTTTCCTCCTAAACTGGAGAGTTTGGCCTATGGATCCCCAAATGTCTTGGATACTGATAATTTCCCAGGATAGACTCTTAATGGCCCTTTTAGGCTCATCCCTTCAGTAATGATTTCTGTCTGGAAAATTTTACCTCCATTTGAGAGAATCCGTTTCTGCTCGTATTGCTACATAGGCTTATGATCGCTTGACAAATTTATGCTTTCCTTACCTCCTCGTTTTGATAGTACAGCTCTGCTATCCCCTACGTTAGCCACGTAGCAGATCGACCCTACGATGAGAACTACTAATCCACATGAGCCACTCATGTCATTGTGTGATTGTGAATGATCCAGAAATGCTGATTATAAGAGTTACCATTTTCAGCAACCCGAAATCCATTACGGAGTGCTTCCTTAGGGTTCCAGGGAAAGCAAGGTTGTTTAATGACAAACTGATGGAGATTATCCCTGAGATAGTCAGCACATCCTGACCCTCCATGTCCATCATAAAGTCCAAAGAAAGAGCATTTAGGCCAACTCTCATTCTTTCGGGACTCAGGTTTAAGGATATTAAGAATGATAGAGACTCTGTCTTCGTTATAATTTCTGACAAGGCCCTGATTGGTATTGGCTGCATATGCCTCTACAATGCCTGCTTCCTTCAGTGACACTTTTGCCCTCTCGATCCTGATATCTGAGTTCTTTCTCAGTCTTTAAGCTCGGTATTTATTCTTCTCCTCCATATTCATTTTATTCTCCTCCCGAGTGGCCTGCTTTAGCCTTTCACCAAACAAAGCTTTTGAAATTATTCTCTTACTCACTCCGTTTTCTGTCCCTGTCACATCTCCCATTATCTATTCCTCCACAGGAGCAGCCACTTTCATCTTCTTCTTAAGCTCCCTCGAAGAATGGTTCTCCTTCTGTGATGAGCTGTGCAAATTGTTGATCCTCTAGGAGCGGAGGGTTGCATCTGTGGAAGGGTTGTATCTTGAGTCAAAGATGTTAAGGGATTTGGGATCATAGCTGTACTTGAGAATGGTGGAGGAGCGGCCATAGGGCTGTTTATTTTCATAACTCCACATTTCAGTTAAGTTAAATTCAAATTCTTATCAAATTAAGACCTCCTTGACATTATGACTAGCCATCAATAGCTGATGAAGAATGGTATTGAAATATGATTGCTGGGTAACTGGCAAATCAAATCACCTTTCGTCTACCTTCCGGCGATTAATATCACGGACAGTGGAATGGCCAGCCCCACGGCCAGGGCTACTATCGCTTCAAGGACGGTAGCTGCTACGATGGGATGTTTGTGAATGGAGCGCCTGAAGGATTCGGTGTCTTCACTGGGGGAAAAGGTGAAGTTCTTCAATATGTCGGGAAGTGGATAGATGGACTCTATGAGGGTAAAGGGACTGTCCTATATTCTTGCGGTGATAGTTACAAAGGATAGTTTAGAATGGGGAAACGAGAGGGATACGGAATTTACTAATTCAGTGCTAATGTAATCTATGAGGGCTGTTGGTAGAATGATCGGTTTGAGGGGGAAGGTAGGGTGGAGTCAGAGGCTGAAATTGTTTACAGGGGTTAATTTCATAAGGGTCTGAAACATGGGAAAGGGGTGCATTACTATGAAAATGGAGATATGTACCAAGGTCCTTTCATGCAAAACAGAAAGCATGGAAAAGGTCTCTATTATTTTGAAGGTGGGAAAGTTCTAGAGACAAATCTGAACTGGCATCCTATTTCATCTCGATGTAAGAATTGACCTCTTGAATTGAATAGTATGCTAAAATCAAGAAGCATTAATCAATCAATGATATTAGCCAAAGGAAAAATTCTGGATGACAGTTTATTATAAAGAAACGATGGGTATTCACATACAGTACTTGCAGCTATAAAAGTTGCTGAGGGAGATATCAAAGAGCATAATGTTCTGACACTTCTGGCATCCGACCACCATGCGCCGATCTGCAAACCCACTTTTGTCTCGCCTGTGGGCATCATATTATCCTAGTAACTGGTCAATGGCTCTGAAGTCACTGTTGTTGACTAGCTATAGCACTCGGTTGACCTCTTACCCTGTTTTCAGGATATCCCTCTTGGCTGATATTATTCTGTCGAGTACCACTCTGATTTCAGTTGGGATGTGGACTCCCTTGATTAGGGAAAGGATGGCTGTTTTATCTTACTGTCCTAAGGAAAGTGGCTCAAGGAGAGGTAAAGAGCTTTTCTTCATCACAGTTAGATGCCCGTTGTAACTAGTAGTTGTAAGGGAAAATCGAGTTTTGAAAAACATTCGGGCGAAGTAATTGACCATCAAGGCTTCGATGAGATCCGATTAGCACAGGTCCATGCGAATCCATTCTTGATCCTTGATGAACTTGATGCTTTCAATGATGCTCCGATTGTCCTCTATATTGATTTTATTGTGGAGCAGGAACTCTAAGCGAGTGAAGTGCTGCTTGAAGCAGTAGTCATTGAGTTCATTCTCTAGTGCAAGGCAGAGAATATCATTGTCAAGGGAGTTTGAAGAGATGGATTTAACCATCCGAACAATGGCGAGAGGGTTGGTGCTTATTCCCTTCCGCAATAGTGCAGACAGCTTGCCTGAGCCCATCATTCCTATCATCTTGATAATCTTCTCCTCCTTGCTCATCTTTTATATCTTGCGCAATCTCTCAGCTATTAGAGTGATTCTTTGATGGGGGTTCGGAAGATCTCCAAGAATCCAACGAGTTTTGATATCGAAGCATCTCTCAGTAAAGCTTTGTTTGCTTTTGCGACAGGTGTCCTTCAGTACCTTACAGCTCCTGGGGAAGGGTCCATCCTTAAGTTCGATGTACTGTGCGAGATCAGGCTCAGCGTCCGTCTTTTTGCAAGAGGTTCTTTTGGAACTATCAGTCTTGTTAGTCTGGATGTCAGATTAGAGTGTGAACCTGTGTAGATTGATTTCCACAAAGTTCCATTCCTCAAATGCATCTTCATCCCTACATTCTAAATGAGGCACACTCAGCGCCTTGTCACTCTAATCCTGACTGAACAGAGATTCCTGATTAAGAAAGTTCAGAAGAGTCCTTTAGCTTCGAAATGCAGTGCCTTCTGAGGCATTGAGAGTCTTAATGGCAACAGCCAGCAAATTGCCAGAACCTACTGCCAATGCGCATCCTGAGGGATAGCTGATTGTAGTATTGAAAGAGGTCTGGTCTACATGACGATAGAGAGTTGTTGCAAAATCCCCGGACATTGCTATCACTATTGAGCTAAGGATCGCTTGATCCATTAGAAGGCAAGATACAAAGTCTTGCTAAGAGAAGAGTGTTCACTTTGGTTGGTCATCTGATTGATAGCCTTGTCGATTTCTTACTGGACCAGGTGTGAGTTTTAGAAGGAGGATTTGCAGATGATCACCTACAAGCTAGCATTTTTCAGCCTGGTGCTTTTGTTATCTTCAACTCGGAAAAAACATGGATGGCGAGCTGTCTGCCTTGATAATCAATTTCCAACTCGGAGGTGACCAGCTGGCTACCATTATGACTGCGAACCAGTTTAACGTAATGAATGTTCTCAATCGCCCTTTCAAGTGACTGGCTGATGAGGATAGCAAAGTTTTATCCATGCATTTAATTTGTTGTTGATTCATGCAATTTGCAGTGTACTGAGTGCTTGCAGACTTTCCCCTATGAGACTTTGGACATTCCTTTTAGGAGTGATATCCTTCACTTTGTCTCCTTTGTGCTTGGTGTGCAGGTATTCAGTGATGGTAGACAAATTATCAACCAATCCGACTTTCTTTGCTTGCCACCCTGCCATCATCGACTTGAACATTTCTTCATCTAGCTTCTTTCTATCAAACCCCAACAATTTCAGCTGTTCTGCTCGATTCGCCACAACACTCGACCGTAGTTCATGCTATTTCAGGTACAGATAATCCTGCTCCCACCTTACGTCAGGAGGTGAACTCAACATGTCCTTGCTATCTACCCTGCCCTCTGTTTTTATGTCTATCCCTAGATGCTGGGAGAAAGCACGAGTTAGGTTGAAGTTGGTTTTGGAGGCTGTTAAATCTCCCATTATTGAGGAGGAGTCTGGTAAGGGAGGCACGAGCATAGCAAGTGTGGCCTGAAGTGAGGATGATATTCGAGCAGCGAAGACATATATCTTCAGCGAAAGTGATTAGTAGAATGCTGGTGAAAAGTGTACTTTTTCTTGAGAGCACACGTGCGTAGTGAGGAGGCAAGGAGTTTGGCATAGATTTAATTGCCCTCTGCAGCATTGATGGTGACTAAGAGCGCAGAAGGTTGCAGTCTCCAAGACCCCTTTAGAGCCATAGTGACCTACTGGATATAGTGAGGAGAGAGTGTCTCTTTTATCCTTAGCAAAAAGGGCCTTTTCTTGAACATGTGTTAAAGATAGGGGTTGGGGTTGGGGTTGGGGTTGGGGTTGGGGTTGGGGTTGGGGTTGGGGTTGGGGTTGGGGTTGGGGTTGGGGTTGGGGTTGGGGTTGGGGTTGGGGTTGGGGTTGGGGTTGGGGTTGGGGTTGGGGTTGGGGTTGGGTCTCGACACGTTCAGGGTCGTTCAGGCTATAATAATACATCACATAGTGCTTGAAGTACATTTACTCCATGTGCTCTAAAATGCGTTATAACTCATCCTAGTCAAAATATCTGTGAGGCGAGTAACTATGTGCCAGCAACAAGGCTTGAAACAGTCTCCGGTCAGCCTCCTCAGTCTTTTAGTCTTTCGAGGTGGAGGCAGGGAAGAAAGGGTTTAGGTTCCTCAGTACTGCATAGTAGATGCTCATCAGCACTGCTGTGCTTTGGTTGGAAAGTAGATTCGACTTGCAGAATTAAAGCACACTTCTGAGGAATTCAACGATCAGCAGAATCTCCCCTGACTAAAAGCTTTTGTCCAGTTGGAGGGTTTCTGAGAGGTAGTGGTTGAGTTTATCAGAAAGGTTACTGTCCTGGTCTCTGAAGAGGTGTTCGATGAAGAGTTGGCTGAAGGAGAGGACTAGTCCAGAGGGCAGTGTTTCTACAAGGAAGGCAGGCTTAGGAGGCTCAGGTGGAGGGGGAGGAGGCTCTTCCTTCTCCTTCTTCTCTTACTTCTTAGCACCTTTCTTCATTATATTCCAATCAAAAAAACTAATTTAATAATGGATAAAAGCATCAACTTGCGCAGAGACATCTGGCTCAACAAAGCCACTCTTGACATGCTGACAGCCTCTGCAGCTGGAGCCTTGGTGGGAGCCCTTCTCCACTCGGTGCTCAAGATCAAACTGGTCAACACCTACACTATGGCTGGTCTGCTGGGAGGGGTGAGCTTCGGCCTCAACAAGACGGCTTTAAAAGAGATGAAATGAATAATTCACATATCAGCATCAGGACAAATGTCTTAAAATCTATTGAGTGATGAGATGATGTCTACGCTTTGACACCAGCTAGAGCAGAGCTGCCTTACCCATTTCATCTAGGTTAGGCCCGTAGAATTAGGCGAAGGAAAGTACCGTCTGGTGCCCAGAGCACCTTCTGCTGGGCTTTCTTTGCAACTCAAGAAGAAAGATATAATGGTGCTAAGCACCCTCTCGGGCAGACTGTACTTCTTCTCAAGTAAGGTCTTGATGAAAGAGATGGAGGCGTGAGAGCAGGGCTGGTTGCAAAGAAGAATGAGAGCTGCAGCAGCAATTAAGAGCGGGGAAAGAAACCTTCCTCAGGAGGATACAGACCAGGTACACCTCGCGGTGAGTTGAGCTCTAGCAGAGAGGGAAGATAATCCCTTTGATCCAAGAGTTGGCCTTCATCACTGCATGCTTTAGGGCTTCATAGTAATGATACTGCAGTTTCTTATCCTTTGCAATGTCCTCTCTGATTGCCGGAAGTAGGTGCTTCTCTAGAAAGAATGCATACTTGTCTGAATCGAGGGAGTTTGCTAGCTGCTTGGCAATCGCATTCATAGCCTGAGGAGACCATTAGTGAGGTCTTGAAAATTCAAGCAATTCTTGCCACTGACTCATCTGTCCCAGCATTTCGGATTGCCTGGGGCAAAGGACCACTCCTGTACTTCTTCAGAAGCAGACCAATATCATAGAACAGCTTGTCAGCTTGCTTTGCTATCGAAATCCTTTCGGGACAGTTCTGCTTTTGCTTAGTTGATTTAGAACTCCAACTCGGGTTGACTCTCTAGACCAATCATCTCCACTATCTAGGCTTACTAGGGACTGAGCAGGCAGAGCCCTTGAGGGCTGTGTGGTGGAGGGCTGTTTGCTGGCATCTGCGTACTACTGAGACTTGTTCTAACGATGAGGCGCCTTGCTCCTCAACTTCTTCGCTTTACGCCTCCTGGCCTTGATCTGAAGGATCTTGCTGCCCCCTCCTTGCCCTATGCAATTTGAGGATGCTTTTCAGAGAGATGCGTGGCAGGGCCTTCTTCTTGAAAGTTGGGTGAGTCTTCATTATAACATTCAGGTCATTATGAGTCCCTATTCCCACAGCTGCTCCAGCTGCTCGAGATTCTTTTCTGATACTTCCCAAGGGTCTCTGCCCTTGACCAGCAAGCTAGTCTACGCAGCGTATTAATCACCGAGCTGGACAGTTCGCTAGTTGGTCTAGTCTGGCAGTAGTCTGCCATAGTGCTTTGTCCTAGAATCCTCATACTCCGAAGAAACGCAAGGTGGTTGTCTCCCGAGAACAGAGTAAATGGTCTGGATCTATGAAGGATGGATAGTGGCACAACTTTTGCTCTTCTACTTGCACAGTTTTTCAAACTGAATCAGATGCTCGTTTGTCCTTTTGTGCAACTAGGCCTTCAGCTTTCGCAGGTGCTACTTTGCCAGGCGCCGCTTCTCCCTCTCAGCGATTTCGACAGATATTAGTTCCTGCAGCTTGCCGATGTTGCTGTGTGCCTTCTCATGGTGAGTCACTCTAAACTACTTCAGCCCGAGGACCTTCTCATGCAGCTTTTATCCACGCTTTTCCTGGGCTGCTTGGATGGTGCTGAGCTTAGAGTTGGCCTTTTCCATGCGAGCATGCTGGTTGTACTGCTGAATAAGGTTTTTGCGAAAGCAGACTACTTAAGAGTGGTTAGTGGTGTGTGCGGAATTGATGTTGCTGGACAATTCTTGTCTGTTCTTCTCGGCGCGTTACTGCTTTTGCCTGCCGATGCTGATTATCTTGCTGGACTTAGCCTGACTCTGCTCTTACAGTTGCACTTTTATCTTTGCCTGCAGCTCTTACTTCTTCCCCAGTTAACCTAGTCATCTGAACTGAGGGTAGAGAGTGCTGCTGCAGAGAAGCCAACAGCTTTTCTGTCCGTTAGGCCTACAGAGCTTATTTCCTCGCCCTGTGCTCTTAGCGACGGATCTTGTAATCCAGATTCTTCAAGCTGGCTTCTCTCTTCAACGCAACCAGTCTGGTTTCCTCGATCGAGCTGGGCCCTTTTGAGTTTGCTCGAGGAGCAGATTTATGTGCTGTTGGAAAAGGGGACTGACTGCTGATTACGGAAGTTCCTTTTGTAGTTCAGAGTGCAGTGTCTTTTTGTGCTTGATCACTTTGTTTATCGACTGCTGCAGCTCACTTCGTTCTTGGGACAATCGCAACTGCTCTGTTAGCCTTGACTGTCGCTCAACCTCTTGCTCCCCGCATTCTGGCTCGAGTGCGTATTTTTTTGAGGATGGTAGCCTCTCCTGGAGGATAGCATTGGCGAACTTGTGGAGCAGCTAATCTTAAATTTCCTTCATTAATACTAGGAGCGATGAAGTTGGAAGAGATGGGGATGTGACTGGTAAGACTTCAACCATCTGCTTTCAGAACAGTGCTTGGTAAGAATCTTCAGAGGACAACATGTAAAGGATGAATTGGCAGCTGGCATTAAAAGTCATATCTCCTCCACCTTCTTCACCTTCACTGCCGGGTTCTCCTTCTCCAATATGTTCTTCCCCACCCTGCTGAAGTCGAATTAGCATCGGTGCTCTTCAGGCAAACGATGAAGCTTGCAGTACGTGTGCTTGCAACGGCATGTGTACCCCAACAGTCCCACCTTCTTTCTGCAACTGAAACACCGAGAGGGGTCCTATGCAGGTCGTAAGAGTTCAAAGCTAGGAGGAGGCTAGCTGCCGTGTTCTGAGGAGAGAGAGGATTTGGAGGGGACTGAGGGTATGTGCTGTTTCTGGTGAGAGATGGACTTGAAGCAGGTGGAGCAGAGGAAGCGTGTGGCAGGACTGGCATAGAAGCGGGTGGCAGCTTGTGCAGAGAGTTGGTTAAAGGCCTGTCGACTCCATATAGATAAAAGAATAAAAGTGCTCAGCAAATGTGTTATATTGCCTAACTCAATCACCACCAACAACCATTAAATTTTATACAGTTGAAATTGGTCAGCAGTAATTATAATCAAATGCTGGAAGCGCGCATTAATGATGGAGGCACCTTCCGCAAACTTGTCGAAGTTATAGGAGGCCTTGTCAAAACCTGCAACTGGGATGTCACTGCAGAGGCATCTCTATCCAGGCCATGGACAATAGCCATGTGGCCCTTGTCTCACTCCAGCTCAAAGGAAAATGGCTTTTCCTTCACACAACTCGAAGCGCAACATGACCCTTGGCATGTCTCTCGACAACTTCGCCAAGATTCTGCGCGGTGCGGGTCTGCCTCTGACACTCTGACTCTGATGTGCGAGGACGAAGACCCACAACTTCGATCCGGCTAACCCTCTAATCAAAGTCGTACACTTTCAACTACGACCTGACCCTGCAGAACATATAGTCCTAGGCCCTAGGAATTCCAGACACCCCCTTTTCCTCGATCGTCACCATGAACTCGGCAGAGTTTGCCAGGATCTGCAAGGACTACTCCAACCTATCAGACAACAGTATCGCTCTCTACCAGTCGGAATCTAGACCACCAGAGGAGTACCTCAAGTTCTCCATCCATGGGGAATCAGGATCAGGCAGCACAGTCTTCAGAGCTCGTGAAGGGATGGATGGACGAGGCGGTAAACCTGGATGTGGATGAGCCTGTGTCCCTATCCTTTTCTGCCAAGTACCTGAACATCTTCAACCAAAGCTGCCTCCCTGTCCACTCGAGTCAGTCTGTCACTCAACTCGGACACTCCTCTGATGCTGGAGTACGAGCTGCCCGGGAGTCTGGGCTCACTGAAGTTCTACCTGGCCCCAAAGATAAGCTAGGACGAGCATTGAATACCATTCATATTTACATTGTTCACAGTAATGGGAGTCTCTTATGACAATGACTGTGATGGTCGCCTTGATTGCCAGTGAGATGAAGTTGGTGTCTTTGTAATCAAGCTTATCTAATGCTAAAACTATTTATTGCCAAAGTTACACTGACCGCCTTCTTCATACTCAACATCCACTTCCTCGTCTCTCACCCCTAACACCTCCGCTCCCAAACAGCCTTCTCCCAGGCCTACCTGCCCTAGTCACTCATCGCTCTCTACACAGCAGGCCTGCCCATGCTGTTCTTCAGGGCTGGCTTCTTCAAAGTGCCTCCTCTCCTGGCTCAGCTGGCCGAACTGACCCTCGTGGACATCAACAACATGCACCGAAGCGTGGGGATAAAGCAGGCTGCAGTGAAGAAGATGATGGTGATCGGGCTGCTGATCTATCTGATATACGAGCCGCATGAGGCGAGAGAGCTGGAGCAGACCAAGATCCTGGACAGTTCCCTGCCAAGAGTGTTCTAGGAATCCAGCAGCCGATCAAGATTATTCTGAGTTGTACCATTCACTGCTTTATTTTCAGGATCGAACACATTATATCCTTTGAAAATATCTGGTTCGTGCTCAGCTTATTCAGATCCAGTCCTTGCACCAGATTCATGAAGTGCTCATGCAGGTGATCCAGCATTTCATCCGTGCTTCTAAAATCCTCGACCTTGGCAGTCAGTTCCTTGCTCTTCCTCTACTCCTCCAGCAACTGCTCATACATCTGGTCTTTTTTTTCAGCCTGGGCGCATGAACTCCAGCCTCTCCTCCATTTCCCTCAGCCTGCCAGCAAGCGACTCATAGTCCTCACGGGATTCGCTTTCAGGTCCGTTTTCGATGGCTTGAAAGAGCTGATTGTACTGTGTTTCTCTTCCTCAGGACTGACAGACTCCTGCTTGGACGGATGGGTGGATGCCTCGATGAAGTAGCGAGCCTTTGAATCAAGGACTGCGATGTGCTCCTTCAAGTCATCGATGTCGAGGTTCTTGTTCTCTAATTCCTCACTCTTGCGAGCTAGCTTGATTTCAGCCTCCTTCAGTTTCAGCTCCAGCTTTTTGATGGTCTGCTTGCTGTCGAGGATGTGCTGTTAGAGCTTGGCCTGCTTGCTGTCATTGCCTTCAACCACCTCCTCCAGCCTCAAGCACTTCCCTTCCACCTGACTCAAAGCCATCCTGGTTTCCCCTAGCTGGTACTTATAGGTATCAATGAGGTCCTACAGATCAAAGACCTTTTCTTTTAGCAGCTTTATTTCCTATGGTTCATGACTTGCCTTTTAATGGCACACATCCAGCTTGCACTGCTAGATCTAGCCCACCAGTTCAGTCAGAGAGGGGCACCAGGAGTTAAAAAGTGGGAGAGTCTATTTGTTATATCACATCTTCCTCATGTTTCAGCAAGGATATCTGTCTGCCCAGCTGCTAGATCCTCTTCTCCGCAGCCTCCAGCTTCTGCTTGAGCTCAATAGCCTACTCCACCTCATTGCCCGAGTCGATCTTTTGCACCAGATTCCCGCAGAGGGCAAGTTTTTATTCCAATTGGATCAGCTGCTAGTTCTCAGTCTCCAGACTTTCGAGCTGCTTTTGTCCTTTCTGGCACTGCTCCTCTATTTCCATCCTGGCCAGTCTTTCCTGGCTGTACTTTTGCTTGAAGGAAGACAGTTTGTGCTGCGTGTGCTGCAGCTACATCTGCAGTCTGTGCACCTATCCTTTGTACGCTTCAGCTTGAACCAGCTGCTCCTTTCGACCAGCCAATTCTGATTGCACCTGCTCAGCCTAGACTCTCGCCTGATTGAGCATGCGCTGACTCTATTCCAATTCAGTCTGCAGTCGACAAATTGTTTCTTTGCGCAGGTCTGCAGCTGACTCTAGCTGCTGCTGTTGCTAGACTGCTGCATGGAGCTGTGCAGTACTGTCCTGCAGGTGGTGCTGAGTCTGATCCAGCTGCCTCTGCAGCGTGCAAAGATCAGTCTTCTGGCAGGTGGCTGTTTCCAGCTGTTTCCTGCCCTACATCTCTAGGTCTATTTTGGCTAGTCTTTCCTTGCTGCACTTGGACTAGGAGATAAGCAGTCTGTGACGAGTCTGCTAGAGCTACACCTATAGCCTGCCTAGCTCATCCCTGTGAGCACTTTCTGTCTGGAGCATCTGCTCTTTGAGGTCAGCTAACTCCGAACGGATCTATTAGTTCTTCAGGGAGTGGATATCCTGCTTTGTCACTCCACTCAGGTCAGCTTCTCCTGACTGGCAGGGCTCATTCTTCTCAGTGCTGGAGCACCTTTCAAAGGGGTTGAACTCCACCCTCACCAGCTGCTCCTGTAAAGCCATTTTCAACTCCCCTATCTACCTCTACCGGTCAAGCAATTCCCTGCTGAGCTGGCCGTTGAGCTGGGACTGTCTGCAGCTGAGGGAATCAGCGCAGTCCTTTTCTTCCTTGATGATAGCCATCTGTCTTTAACAGGACTTCAATTGGTCCTCAAGCTAGGCACAAGCCTTGTTTCGGACATGGATCTGCTGCTGGATGACTCCTAGCTAATTAGCCTTTAAGTCAAGTACGGACTTTAGCTAAGTATTTTCTTTGAGTTTTGATTTATAACCCCGTTATAGCTAGCACAGCTTACTCTTGAGCTAGGTGATTTAGCCCATGAGCTCCTGGTTGTGGGTAAGCATCCTGAAGTTCCCTGCTGGCAGTACGGGCGCTACAGTAGAGGATGGAGTTTGGCTTGGAGTGGGAGAAAGCACCCTTTTGGCAAGTAGATTATTCTTAGCCTTAGAGCATTCCGTATCGAGCTGGACTTTACGGAGCTGGTCCTTAAGCGCCTAGTATTTGAGATTCCTGCGTTAGAGACAGTGTTTGAGGTGCTGATTCTCTGAGCGCAGGTACTAATGATGGTTGGTTTAGTAGTGCATGAATTAAAGAATGGGGATTGTTCTTTTTTGATGGGGTTGGGGTTGGGGTTGGGGTTGGGGTTGGGGTTGGGGTTGGGTTGGGGTTGGGGTTTGGGGTTGGGGTTGGGGTTGGGGTTGGGGTTGGGGTTGGGGTTGGGGTTGTGGTTGGGGGTTGGGGTTGGGGTTGGGGGTTGGGGTTGGGGTTGGGGTGGGTTGGGGTTGGGGTTGGGGTTGGGGTTGGGGTTGGGGTTGGGGTTGGGG
>NW_028291932.1:0-36888 GCF_963383615.2 Lipophrys pholis | reverse complement strand
CCCAACCCCAACCCCAACCCCAACCCCAACCCCAACCCCAACCCCAACCCCAACCCCAACCCCAACCCCAACCCCAACCCCAACCCCAACCCCAACCCCAACCCCAATATAATTTAAATATTGATTTGATAATTTGTTAATATAAATATTTCATATAAATGATATTTCTTTTATATTAAAGTATAAAGTAATAAAAAATGCCTGTATACTTTTTCTTATGTAATTTATTTTCTTCTTTTTTTCTAGATAATATAGTATAATTAATAATTAAAATTAATTATATTAATAATTATATACTAACATATATTTAATGATTTAAATGCCTGATTAGTTGATTAATGACTTATTATTTATTTATTAATATTAGAATTCCCAAATGGATAGGAATAATTTAGATTGTATCTAAAATTTATTAACATTTTTTAAAAAGAAAGTATACAAGGAAGGTCATGAATCCCTTCTCTAAAATAAATTTAACCAAATTATCGATTCTACACTTAATTGCTTAATTTTAAGATACATCCAATTAAAATCTTTATTTTAAATATTCTTCCAATAATTCAATAATTTATATTTCTAAAGAAAGTAATATCTTCTCATTTAAACATCATTTTATAAAGAATATCAATAAAATTTTTTATCTTTTCATTTTTATCAATGAAATCATTTTCTTTAAATGAAGCAAATGTACTTATTTAATCTTAAATTTATTTATTTCTTAATATTATATAATTCACATATATTAATTATTATTTTATATTATAATAATAAATAGCTATGTATTCGAATAACATTAATTAACTAATCAAAGCATAAATTTGTTTTTTTGTAATAGGATAATAAAGTAATCACTTAATATAAAGGATTATGATAATAAAAATTAGTGAATATATATATAACGATATAACAAATAATACATTTCATAATATATTAATAATCATAATTTAACTTTCTAATAAAGAACCTTCTGTTTTTATTTCCCAGCCAATTTTTCTGATCAATTTTATAATATTCCATATAAGCAATAATTAAATAATTTACGTAAATCTACAATTAAACAATAGATATATCTCCTTCTAATCCTAATTCTTAATAATAGGAATCAGTACTTAATATCTTCTTTAACTAAAATGGTATTTTAGCTACACAAATAATTCCTAAATTCTTATCTTATTAATATTGTAAATATCCATGACAATAATTAATGGAATCTGTAAAGACTGGAGGATAGCTAAATGCACCTTATAAAAATTTAGCATTTATATTATTTACGTTTTTTATTAAAGCACTTGGCATAATAAATAGTAATTGTTTTTTATCTATAAATTGTTTGATCATTTATTTTGTTGGTTTAATTACTCTTGGACTATAATAAATTTAAATACAATTAAAATTATTTCGGATGTTTAATGCTATAATGTAACCTCCAGCAGGTCCTGATATTCTAATTAATGTATCATCAAATTATTACTAAGTATAATATATTACATCAGCTCCATTATCCGTAAGCTACTTAAGTCTTAATACTCTACTTTATTTCCTTACCATTTTGGGCTTAATAGTGGTTATAACAACTATTTTCTTTTTATTATACTTTTAAAATATTATTTTAGTGTTAGGAGATAATCCTTGAGAAAATACTACTATATCATTTTCATATTTATTAAATTAGATTAATTATTAAACTGTATAGAAATTAAAATTAGGACTTATTGAAGCTAAATATTTAGCGTGAGATTAACTTGTACCAATACCTGTAGTAGACCATTTCTTCTTTTTATCCTAAAAAATAATTTTAATTTGTTCTTTAACTTACTTATCAACTTATTTTAAATATTATGGTAAATTTTATATTCTTTTTTTAATTGATTGATGGCCTAATTATTCATTAATATTAAATATTTCCTCTTATTAATCTTAATTAAAGAAATGATATTTGTCTACTTTTAAATCTAAATAAGTAATCATTTTCTTTATATTTTTAAAGGATGTAGTACCTACCATTATTTATATAGAATTATTACCAACAAAAGTCTTTAATAAATTACCAACAGCAACATAATCCCTTGTATCTTAATTAATTTTATGTTCCTGATCTGACATATTTAATACTTTATGTCCAAATCCTGATCCTCTTCCATCATTATATAAAATCACAATTAATCCTCTACCTCTTTTAACTATCTTCAATAAAGCCTTTTTATATCTATTCCTATATAAAGTATTCTTTAAAGGGAATCTGTCTAAAATACTTTATGAATGAATTCTTACTATAGGAACTATTTTATTAAATTATTATTTTTAATCCATATTATGAGTTAATACAATATAATCTTGACACTTTCCCTTATCATAAAATACATTTGCTCTAAACCAATATGGTTTTACAGCGACTTAAGGATATTTTTTCATTAAATTAGTATCATTAAATTTAAGGAAGAATCTAGGACCATTTTGCTCAATTTTAACTTTCATTCGTTCTTACTCATTACATAATTTCATAAATTACTAAAATTACATCTGATTTAAGTAAATTTATTTTTTTATTGGCTTTATTGGTAAATAATATGATGACACATGTACGAATCTCTAGATCTAAGGAACTACTAAAGGTTTAAAAGGTTTAACTTTATCATAAGGAATTTTATAATGCTGGACTTTCTTTTTAGTTTAATAAAGTAAATGTCCATATTGCTCTTTAGATTTAAGATAAGATAAATTAAATGGTCCTGGCTCAATTTCAATAGATTAAATCCCATCCAATTTTAAATTTAATTTATTGAATCCACTTATTTTATCTGGATTATTAGTTATAAGTCTATATTTAGTCTAGGTAATTCCTAATATACTACAAATATCTTTAATATTCCTATAATCTCTATAATCACTAATCATCCCCAACTTCTAATATGCCTAGAAAGTATTCAAAGGTTTCTCATTATCCTCCTAATACTGAGTTTACATACAAGCTCTTGACTTCCCTACATAACCACATCCTCTCCCCTCCTGAATCAAAAAAAAAAGAATTCCATCACCCTTCTATGCAATCCTTTTGAATGCACCATGCATCTGCTGGACACAATCGCAGTCCATGCTTCTCATTGTTTATGATGTCACACACGATGAATGCATTCGGATGTAAAGTGTTTAGGCCTTTAGGTTGCCATGAGATACTGCTAGGATGTAGCCTTTGTGAATTAGGTCTTGATATGTTCTTACTTTAAATTACCCAAATTATGTTTAGATTGGGATTTATCCTATGTAGATAGTAGTACCATAAATTGGATTTTATTTCACCATTTTTTTTGTTGTAAATATATATTTATATTATATTTTTAATTTTAATTTTTAAACTAGTAATCTACTAACTAATTACTATTACTTCATAATGATTGGAGATAGAAAAAGAACTCCTAAATAGCTGAGGAGGATTAATAAGAAAATATAAAAATTTGGATATTAATTTTTATTTTGTTTATTTATATTCAATTTAGACATGAAAAGAAGGTATATATAAAGTTTACCTACAACAATAACTCAAAGAAGAATGAAAAGCAAGTAATAAACTCTTAAATTATTAAGTTCTGATAGTTTAGTTTTGCAAAGATATTAGAAAAAAGGAATTAAATAAAAATAAAAAATTAATAAACTATTCAATAAGAAAAAAACAACTGGCTTCAATAAAACTAATATTCATAAAGTTAAAAGGGATGATAATTTTCATCATGTATAATCTGTATAATCAACATAATACAAAAAAATAATTAATTATTTATAAAAAAACTATCAATTAAGGTCTTTTGAATAATCAATCATATAAATCATAAAAAAAGATTATAAATCGAAATAGTAAAAAATACAATTAATAAAATTTCTAAAATAAAAATTTTCCGGTTTGTCATACTCAAGTTAAATAAAAAATTAAATGATTGAATCTTTAAATTATAGTTTAATGAAAGTTAACTAAGTTTATGATCCCTTACTAAAATAAGTATACTTTTATGTTTATGATGGTATATTAACATAAAAGAATAAATAAACTGGTTAATAAAAAAATATTACTTCTAAAGGACTTTATAGAAAGCCTTGCTATTCATCTAAATTCATAGCAAAAACAAACGTTTCAATAATTTAACTTTCTCAAAATGATGTTTTATCAAAGTGGGAGAGATTAAAAAATTAAAAAAAAAATTAAATTATGTAATTTTTGAGATAAAGATGCTCAATACTTAAAAAACTTGATGAAAATAAAATCGATTTAATTTATAGATAAATGAATATGTGCTTTGTAAGAGCCAAATAAAAATGTATTGAAAAAAATGCACCAGTAAATTAATTCATTATTATTTATTCAGGAAGAGTATCTAAAAAATTAGTTATTTTTCTAGATAACTATAATTCAATTATAATCCCTAGAAATAATAAAATAATAAAAAATTAAAGACTAATACAAAGAACTACTAATAAATATTAAATAAGTTTTAATTATACTTCAGGTGAATTAATTGGATATATGGATATTGTAAATAAAGAAGCATCCAGAAAATAATAAATTATAGCATAGGAAGACTCAGTAATTATGAGAATATCAAAATAAAGATTTAAAATATTTGATAATAATTAAATACAATTATTTGTATAATAAAATAAAAAAAAGATTCCTTTTAGTCATGAATAGAAATTTGGATAAGATCTAAAAAGCCAGAAAATTAAATGGAAAAGTAAAATCGATGCAATATCAAGCCATTTTAACTCTATGAATCATATTGAACTTAATAAAAAATAAATTAAATTAAAGCCTATGCTAGATGGTTGGTAAAAGAAATTAAAAAAGTAATCAAATATTCAACTTATTTAATCTAAAAGGACAAACTATATATAAAGAATGGTTTTAAATACTTGATTATTATTATTCAAAAGTTTATATCAAAAAGATCACTATCTTATTCAATACCATTATTTCTAACTTTTATTAAATAATTATTTTAATTCTTTTACTTCTTTTTCCTTCTAATAGGTTTTTTCGGAGGATTTGATTATCCTAATCCATTCTATACAAATTATTTATTAAACTGATTTACAAATTATTAATAAGACTGATTATTCTAAGTATATATATTCTATTCTTTACTATGTATGATTTATTTGCTTTATTATTTAACTTTACAATTAATATATATTTATAATTATTTTTACTTAATATAATAATTAAAGCTTTAAATGAAATTATTATTATTAATGATTTTAAATACAAATATAACAGTATTGAACAAATTACTTGATAAAGCTGATAAACTTCTACTTTACGTTGTAGACATTTCTTAATACTCTTGCATTCTCAAAAATAAAAAGTAACAAATCTTCAAAATATCATTTAGTCCACTCTCATGTTCAAATTGTAAAATAAAAGGTCATTGTTAACATACTTTATATATCATGACTAAAATAATGAAAATACAAAGGAATGAATCAATCCTTTTACAAACAATATACACTAAATAAGATCTTTAACAAATGAAACAAGGAATGTTTACAAATTCATTAAAAGTAAGTAATGTATTTAAATTAGCTTTATAATAATAAAAAGAATATTTTCTTAGAGGAGATCTATAATGTGCAATTTGTCAATAAATAATGTGCAGAATGTAATAAACAAATTTCATAAAATGTATTCATATGTATAGAATGCTAAAATTTTGCTTTATGTAGTCATTGTCATAAATAAAATTATCATCAACATTTTAATATTGCATATAGAAAGAATAAAAATTATGATTGGATAGCAAATAAAAATTATTAAAATCTTAAACTATATCTATTTAATATAATAGTTAATTCATTACTAATATACTAATCAAAAAATATCAAAAATAGAAGATAAATAAATTGTTGTGTTTGTTAAAGAACAGTAAGAAAGGTATATTTCTAGGTTTAAGTATGCTTTAATAAAGGAAGAAATCATTACCTACTGATAATTAAGACATATGGATTAAGTAATCAACTTAAGATTATAGATGTTTTCTTAAAGATATGGGAATATCTAATTCATAAAAAAAAAAAATTAGTAAGTAAAAATATAAATAATATATGTAAATAAAAATAAATATAATGAAGAATATAAAAGAAGAATAGATTCATTAATATAATTATTTGATAAATGTTAATAAAAAGCCAATAATATATAGTATAGTTGTAAATAATAAAAGAATTCTCATAATTTTTTTATTTAATGATTGGATCACATCATTACTATAATTTACTTTTGGTTATAAAATATTAAATAAAATAGATAATGATGCTCATTTTATATTGTATAGGTACTTTTTCTTTTTGATTTCTACTTACTTTTCTTTATTTTTCTTATTAAATTATATTATTTATTTAATATTTAATTATACTTATTAATTTAATTCGTTTTTCAATTTATCTTTCTGATTGTAAAATCTATTAGTTTAAATTAATTTCTTATCAAATTTTTAAAAATTACTTACTTTTATAAATAAACTGCCCCAGAATACACAAGAATCTGTCTTAAATTTATTTTTTTATATTTCGTTAAATAGTTTTTGTTTACCTTATATATAGAAATGAGGAATTAAATATTCATATTTATCAAATAGTATAATATTAAAATGTACAATAAAATTATTAATTATTTAGACTTTATTTTTATTAATAAGTTTTAATTTTTAAATTGATATGTAATTTTAATTTATATAAATATCTTTCTTAAAATTTTAATTGTTTTTTATAAATTATTAATATAAGTTTTTTTAAGTAAATATAATACAATTAATAATTTAGTTATTATTTTTATATTTGTTAACTGTATCAGTAGGATTTATTAATATAATATCACTAATTTATTACTAATTATATTGTTATTTTCTAACTTTATATGTTTATTCTATTTGTTAAATAATTATATATGATTTCTTTTATTAAAATTAAAATCGATAATTTAAATAAGTTACTGATAAATAATCTAAAGTTTTTTTGTACTATTTTTATAAAAATGATTTATTTTGTTATAGAAACTTTTTAATTATATTTGTTTAATAATAGAAAAATTACAATATTTAATTTTATTTTTTTAATTTTTAGACGAATAATTTAATTTATTATTAACTATAAAGAAAACATTAAATTAAATTAATTTTTTTTAATTTTCCTAATTTAAATTATTAATTTTACATATTTTTCATAAACTATTTCCATTTTTATATTAAGTATTTATAATTATATTTTTAATCAGAAAATTTAATAATTCTTACATTTTAACTTTCTGCCTCATCAATGATACTACCCATTACTAAAAATATTAATTTTTTTTATTATTTTATACTTTATTAATATTGTTATTTTACATTTTTTTCTTATTATAAAATAATTTTAAAAATTTATTTATTATCATTATATGATAGTTTGTATTATTTTTAAATATTAGATATATTATACTACTTAATTTTATTTTCATACTCGTATTATTTTTAACTTTTAGGTAACTTTTAAGTACTAGTAAATATAGTTTATATTGAATCTTTATTTATAAAACTAGTAAATTAATTCATTTCATGAAATTCATTAAAATAGTTTAAAAAATAATTTTACTATGTTAAACTTTTTTTATAGTAGAAAACTTTTTAAGTTGATTAAATTTATTCTTTACGATAAACTTATTGATTATAAAATACATGTACCTAATTTATCCATTAAAAATAGGATGGTATAGTATTTATTAATAATTAACAATCTTCACAGCACTGTCTTTACGTATAGATTATTAAAATTATCTTTTAATATATTTAATAATTATATTTTTATTCTACTAAATGTAAAAATAAATTTGCTTAAGAATGATTAAGATTAATCATCATTTTTTTTAATATTTTAAAATTTTATAACTTTTCTTATATTTTTTAATTATCGTCTATAAAAAATTATTTATTTAAGTATTATTTTAGCTTGTTTATGAATATGTCATAGATTAATAGTAGTTGTGTTTAAATTTAGATTAAATTTTTAAATTTTTATAACATCTTTTAAAAATTTTATTTTTATAGCGAATTGGTTAAATTGATAATTGTTTTGTTTTTCTATTAATGCAAATAAAATCTGCCAAAATGGAATTTGAATTTCTTTAAAAAATATTATTTTTATAATATTTTTAGTTTTTATTAATTTTCCCAATATTTAATATTCTTTACCAAGTTAATTTATTTATAATTTAATAATTTTTAAAAAAAGCCATCATAATTGTATCATTTTATTTATAATAGATTTATTGAGCATTATTATATTGCTTTTAAGCTAATCTTTTAATTAACCTATAATATTGTAAATATAAATGTACACCTATAAATTATATTAACTTTTTTATTTTTTATTGACTTGGTGGTTTTGATTAATAGATTTTGTAAGGTAATTAAATAGATTATGTTTATTTATCAATTTTTTTCTATTATTATTATTATTTTTTTTACTATTTTTTTTACTATTTTTATTATTATTTTTATTATTATTTTTTTTATTATGGTATTGTTTGTTTTTTTTAATCAATATTAGGACATTTTTTATATAGTTTAGTTTAATTAATTATCCTAATTAATTAATAATATTCTTATTCTTATTTCTATCTTTGTTTTTCCATTTATCTTTCTTATCTTATTTTCTATTATTTATATGCTTAATATTATTCTTGATTAATATTGTACTAACTAATAATATTTTTTATTTTATTCCATTATTTCTCTGTCCCATGATTTATAATATTTGCTTATTATTAAATTAAATATTTGATCGTTTAGTCTTATATTTTCTTTTATTACTATAGAAAAATCAATTTCATTATCAATTATAACTTTTAAGTTTTCTCTTACTCATATTCAATCATCATATTATTAATGTTTCTGTCAGGATCATAAGCTATAAGTTACATTTATTAATATATAATATTTAATTATTAAAAAAATAATTCATATAATAAAATAATAAAAAATTAAAGACTAATACAAAGAACTACTAATAAATATTAAATAAGTTTTAATTATACTTCAGGTGAATTAATTGGATATATGGATATTGTAAATAAAGAAGCATCCAGAAAATAATAAATTATAGCATAGGAAGACTCAGTAATTATGAGAATATCAAAATAAAGATTTAAAATATTTGATAATAATTAAATACAATTATTTGTATAATAAAATAAAAAAAAGATTCCTTTTAGTCATGAATAGAAATTTGGATAAGATCTAAAAAGCCAGAAAATTAAATGGAAAAGTAAAATCGATGCAATATCAAGCCATTTTAACTCTATGAATCATATTGAACTTAATAAAAAATAAATTAAATTAAAGCCTATGCTAGATGGTTGGTAAAAGAAATTAAAAAAGTAATCAAATATTCAACTTATTTAATCTAAAAGGACAAACTATATATAAAGAATGGTTTTAAATACTTGATTATTATTATTCAAAAGTTTATATCAAAAAGATCACTATCTTATTCAATACCATTATTTCTAACTTTTATTAAATAATTATTTTAATTCTTTTACTTCTTTTTCCTTCTAATAGGTTTTTTCGGAGGATTTGATTATCCTAATCCATTCTATACAAATTATTTATTAAACTGATTTACAAATTATTAATAAGACTGATTATTCTAAGTATATATATTCTATTCTTTACTATGTATGATTTATTTGCTTTATTATTTAACTTTACAATTAATATTTTTATGAAGTTCATTTGATAGACCATTTAAGTGAATTAGTAATTTAGGTTAAACTGGCTTAAATTAATATTTACTTCCAATTTTATTTTATGTTTTACTCTCTCTCATATATTAGTTATTATAAACTGGGGTCTTATTTATAAGATTAATAAACGATTATTAATTTTCCTATTTTTTTAATATTTTTTTCTTTTACAAGTAATCTTATTATTTAAATTATTACTTTTATCTTTATTTATTATTATTATCTTATTTCTTTTAATACTTTTTCTTAAACATGATTTACTTCTACTAAATATATTCCTTAAAACTTTTCTCTTTCTTTTTGCCTAACTTCCCTTGCTTATTCTTTAAAACCCTTTACTAAAAAGTATTCCCTTAATTTTATATGATCTCTTAATTGCCTTTTTATTCTTCTAAAATAATCTTCTTCCTGGATGCAGCCTTCTTGAACTAGCCTCTGAATCTATTATTTTAAAATTCTTTTTTAGTCTTTTAAATCAAAACTCTTTACTTAAATGATATTCCAATATTATTTTATTAAATGATATCATCATAATATTATTCTTATTCTTATCTTATTTACTGTATTATAAATTAATTTTAGTTCTTTTATGTTTTAGCAGTATATGTTTCCTTCTAAAATGTCTCTTCCTTCTACATTACTGAATCTATAACTCTTTTATATTCCTTTAATTATTATATACTTAATACTTTTCCTTTACCTATATTACAATCATCTTTAATATAATTGAATGTATTGTCTTAATTTTATAATAATGCTTATTATGTCTTCATCTTTCTTAATTGAATCTATTCTTTTTATTCCATATAATTATAATATCCTTTAAGATCTCCTTTAATTGTAATATGCTGAATGTGTGCTTATACATGGAATATAAATTATTATTGATGTGCTTTAAGTTATTGCATTCCATGTGAAATTTAAATACTTTGACTAAAATAATCATCAGATTTATATATATCTAAAATGATTAATAATCCTGTTAAAAATGTTAATATTATGACTTCCATTGCAAATTAATAACTTTGATTATAATATTGTTTAAATATAAGACATAATATTGCTGATATTAATATCTGCATTCCTGATATTGTAAAATTAATAATTGAAAATATATTAATTAATTTGAAGAAGGTTCTAGGACTACTTAAAAATGCAGAAAAGAATGATTTATTAATAAATCTACCATATACTAATCTATATACCTTTATATTCAAAATACTTATAATACTTATAATAATAAGACTTACATTAGATACTTTATCAGATCTCCATTGCATTAATTTATAATCATTATTGAAACTATATTTCATTATAAAGTAATATATTATACCTATTATTATTTGACATATTATACCTGCAATTGCTAGATATAATATTATTGATTTTGTACTATATTATTATTAATCAAGTCCTATCATAATAATATAAATAATCCAAAGTAGAAATTAAGGAAAAGCTGTGAATGCTACTAAATTACAGATTAAAGATAGACTACCAAATAATAACTTTAATCCTATAATGCCTACACAAATGAATATAATAATACCTATGAAACACATATAAACTATTTTTTATTACTTTTATGAACATACATTTTATATTAATTAATACCCTAAACTACATTCACTTACACATTTCCCTTTCTAAACATTCAATTAAACACATTAAGTACAATATGAGATAGATTATTAACATGTTATACATTAAGATGAACATATAATACAAACTTGATTAATATTAATTTTACCAAAAGAACAACTATCTTAACATATATTATTTTATAACACATATAATTAAACACATTTACTACATGCTGTACTATTACATACTTAACATCTTATATCACATTGAATACATATAGACTTTTATTTATAATATGATTATGGACATGCTGATTGACAATCAGTATTAATTAATACTAATCCTTATTCACATGATAAACAATCATTCATAGTAGAACAACTCATACAAGGACTTATACATAAAGTACATATATTTGTAAGATTGAAGAAAGTATTAGGACAAATCGTTACACATTCATTATTATATAATAAATAAGTATTAGTACAATATATACATTAAAGAGTAATAGAACATGTAAGGCAGTTAATAGGACATTGTGTACATATTCTATTAATTGCAAGTTTTGTTTATGGGCATTCATTTATACATTAATCTATGTTTAATACAACTGTTTAAATACATGATTGACAACTTATGTTTGAAGTACATGTAACACAGTTCGTATTACATTTAATACATGTATTTGTAATATTATCAGGCCAATACCCTGCATTGCAAGTCTTCTACATTATGAATCTATTAAATAATAATTATTGTTACATGCAGTACATAATAATATTGAAGTACAAGTATAACAAGTTGATAAACAAGCTTAACAAATATTATTATTATTAATATTATTACTGTAATATGAATTAGGACAAGATTAAAGACATGTATTATTAAATAGATTATTATTAGTAACATTTATATAGCATTAAGACAAAGTAATTAAGTTTGTACATCTAATACATCCATTTTGACAGTATTATGGTATTAGAAGGATGATATTGCAACTATTTGATTATATTTTAATTGGATTGATATTGGTTGTTGTGGAGATATTGCTATTATATTTTATATTGTTAATTAGAGATTTGAAATGATAAGACCTATACCTGTTACAATTATAATATTATTATTAAAAGAACAAGTATAAGTAAGACTAATACAAGGATTAGTACTAGTAGATGTATTAGTTAAAGTAATAATAATAGAAGGAATACTATCAATTAAAGAAGAAGGTAAAGCATTATTAGAAGTAATTTTAATAATAATAGGTGAAGGAGATAGAAATACAATATTAGAATTGTTTTATACTTATATTGTCAATATTGATGCTACTGTAGTTAATTATGATATAGATTATTATGATTTATAAGATTATGATGTAAATGATTATATTTAATATTAGTTGTTGATACTTCATAATCATTAATATAATTATTAATATTGAATTATATCTATGAAGAAGGATTTGTTAATATTACTTTTATAGTATTATTTTATATTGAACATAATATTGATTATAGTCCTGAGATAACACCACATATTATACTACTTGATGGTAAAGATGTTAAAGGAACTGTTAAAATAAGATAATCATTTGTAGAATGATTAACAGTGAATACTAATTTAATATTAAGAGAGGTAGTAAGTGCCAGTAAATAATTAATTAGGACTAATAACTGTAGATAAAGAAGTAGGATTAGTCATAACAACTTTTAATAAAGATGATTCTATATTAAGTCTTTATATTGCAGCTAAATTAAAGTAAGAGGTGAATTGAAATGATTAAGTAGGTTTAAATGAAAATGGATTTCTTATATTATTTAATGTGAATGTTAATACTTCATTCATATTTATTTCATTTGTAATACAATTATTGAATGTTAATACTTGACCATTAATTGATATTGAACATAAAGAATTAAGATTATTACTTAATTAAGATATACTAATAGTATTATTATAAGATATTTATATTGGAACAATTATTTTAAAAGTAACCATTAACAGGTATCTTAGCAGATAGAGTAATAGAGAAAGTATATTAAGTAATTTAAAATACTGTTAAAGAGCTAATACAAAATTAAAATTAGAAGCAGGCATAGTAAAAGCAATAATATTAATAATTAATCCTTACTTTACACTATCTACAATAGTAGTGATATCATCTTTATCATAATAAGTAATTATACTAAATGATGATGTAGTTTGCTATGTATTAGGATTAGTTGAATTAATTAGTGTAACAGTAATTTATGTATTAGAAGGTATTGCTTAAATTAATATTATTTATATTTAATTTATAGTTATTATACAAGTAGATATTGATGAAGAACAAGATGTAGTATTAATTAATTAAGAAGGTATATTAATGTTTATTAAACTATTTATTTGAAGAGGATTAATAGTATTAAATACTATTGTAATATTATTCTATAATGAAGGGAAAACATTACTTGATGATATTGTAGTATTTGTTATAATACCTTAAGCAGCAGTTATAGTAATAATAGATTAATCAATAGCATACCTATTTCCATTATCAACAAGATAAGTAGTTAATTTTATATTAGTAGGTTTAATAGAAGGAGGATTAACAATAGTAAAAGAATTCATAAATGAAGGAGAAGTAATAGTAATTGATGCAATTGGATTAAATGTTATTGATGTTGATGATAATTATAATACTGTAGGATTTAAAAAACCTGGTATAGATATATAAGAATAACTTATAGACATTGTAGATTAAGTTTATATTATAATTAAACCTGCTAATCCTAAAGGAATAGGATTAATAGGGAATATGATAATATAGAAGTTGTAGTAGAACTTATAACATTATCAATATTATTAAAAGAGAATTGATAAAGAGTATTAGTAGTAGTTGCAGTAAGAGTTAATTCACATGATTGAGCTGGATTACTTTCTGTTGGATCATATATTGTTATTATTATAGGAGTTAATGGTTTCATTGAAGATGGATTCAATAATGTTGCTAGTTATATACTAAATGAAGAACTATAATTAGATGAGAATAAATTAGTTAATAGAATTATAACTGAATTTTCATTACTTTATGTCCTTGGTGGTGAGCAAGTAATATTACTTAATTAAGCTGATGTACATATAATATTATTAGATATAATACTTTTATTAGAATATGATGCCCATTATGGATAATCAATTTAAATATAACTATTTGCCAAAATAATTACAGAAGGAGTTATACTAAACCTATGAGTGTTCTATGTAGGTAAACGATTAATACCCACTATTGTAGTGGAAGGAGTTATAGAGCAAGTTAATGAGCTGCAATATAGTTAATACTAAATGAACTTTATGCTATCTAATTAGCATTACCATCTTATACTCTTATAATGAATGATAATGATGTTTGACTTATTGGATTATCCATTGTAAATTTAAACTCTAAATAAGAGTATGTCAAGGCTGCAAATCCACTAAACTGAATATAATTTTAATTAGCTGTTAATATTGTAGTACATGAAATAGTCACAAAAGAAGAAGAGTTTGAATTCCTGTACTGACAATTATTTGGATTAATATTGATGAAGTTTTGATGTATTACTATTTTAATAATAGATTATGTAGTTAAAGTTAAAGTTGCTGTAAATGAGAGTTTGTATTATGCTCCTGGTGATAATACTGTATTTGGAGTGACTAAAAGAGTACTTGGAGCTATTTGACTTGCATATAGATGTATTAATAAAAAGATCATAAATTATAATTAATATATAGATTTTATCTATATATACATATAATATTAAAAATCATTTTTTCAATTTTGGTGGTACTTTTGGAATTCCTTTAGCAACTTGAGGACATTTAGATATAATTGATCCAATCATTAAATAAATTATCAGAATTTCTTTATTTACTTCCAGCTATACTCTTAGGTCTTCTAATTAATTTAGATTATTAAATGTGTGTCTATTAATTACCAACTAATTATATTAATGAATCTATATATTGTTCTTTCTTTTTATTCTTCTTTTATATATTCTTCATTATATTTATTTTTATTTCCATATCATCTATATTTTTATTTACTGATTTTTTCCTTTATGAATTAATAGATACTCTCCTATCTTTAAGAAAACATCTTTAATCTTAAGTTGATTATTTAATCCTTTTAACTTCCATTATTCTTTAATTATGAGTTAGTAATGATTTCTTTCTTTACTAAAGCATACATAAACCAGGGAATATACCTTTCTTATCTTTATAACATTTATATTAATTATTAATTATTAAATTCCTTAAGCATCCCTAATCTATAAAATGCCCACATTTTATTTTCCTCAGTTTTACATATGCTGTTCTTTAACATACACAACAACTTGCTTATCTTCTACTTAATGATTTTCTTCATTTTTATTAGATTAGTATATTGGTAATGAATTAATTAACCATTATATTAAATATGATTTAGCTTAAGATTTTAATTAAATAAATTGGGAATAATTTTTATTTGCTATCCAATCATAATTTTTATTCTTTCTATATACAAAATTAAAATGTTGATGATAATTTTATTTATGACAATGACTACACAAAGCATAATTTTAACATTCTATACATATGAATACATTTTATGAAATTTGTTTATTACATTCTGCACAAATAAAACTTTAAGCATTATTCCTTTTCTGAATCTCTTTTTATTATTTCTTTATTTATTATAATTTCAATTAATTCCATTCTGATCTACATAAAGGACAAGTAATTTTCTAAAAATTATCTTTTTTATGTTTGATCCAAATTTTAATACATTTTATATGAAAGTATTTTTACATGTTTTATGGACAATTAGTAATCCCATTATCCTTTTGCATTATTTATTGACAAATTGCACATTATAGATCTCCTCTAAGAAAATATTCCTTTTATTATTATAAAGCTAATTTAAATACATTACTCACTTTTAATGAATTTGTAAACATTCCTTGTTTCATTTGTTATAGATCTTATTTAGTGTATATTGTTTGTAAAGGATTGATTCATTCCTTTGTATTTTCATTATTTTAGTCATGATATATAAAGTATGTTAACAATGCCCTTTTATTTTACAATTTGAACATGAGAGTGGACTAAATGATATTTTGAAGATTTGTTATTTTTTATTTTTGAGAATGTAAGAGTATTAAGAAATGTCTACAAGGTAAAGTAGAAGTTTATCAGCTTTATCAAGTAATTTGTTCAATACTGTTATATTTGTATTTAAATCATTAATAATAATAATTTCATTTAAAGCTTTAATTATTATATTAAGTAAAAATAATTATAAATATATATTTAAGTTATTTGTATTTATTTTGAATATAGATAATAAGAATAGATTAACAATAAATTAATTAATAATATATTATAGTTAATATTAAACACTTATATTTATCTAATTATTATAAAAACTGATAATTAATAATGAGTTTATTTATAGTAAGTTATATGCTATGGCTAAAAAAGAACAACAAAAGACAAATAATTCAAATTACATAAGGCCTCAATCAGCAGTTTATTAAAAGCAAAGTGAAATAAAATAAAGGAAAAAGCTTAATAACTAACCATAAAGGTTAACCAATAGATTTAGGCTTTGAAGTTTATGATACTATTTGTGTAAGAATATTTATAAGAAAAAGTTTTATTAAAAAAGAAAATAATGACTCATGAACCAAAAGCTTTATATGAATTTTGGAAATAATCAAGATCAACTTTAGATAATTTAAAATAAATAAATAAAAACAAAAGAAAGCATATAAACAACATCTATTTCCAATAGATTACAATTAGAAAAATATTCAGAAAGTCTAAATTATTAAAAGATTTTACAATATTTACCTAATGATATTATGTATACACTTACTAGTCAATCATTTAATTATTAATAAAAGATGAATGTTGAATAACAACTTAAGAAATAAATAAAAAAGAAACAAATTTAAGATCAAATAAGGAAAAAGTAATAAAAAGAAAATATTTAAAAAGAAAAATATTAATACAACAGTTTAACGTCTTTATAATACATTTGCTTCATTTAAAGATAATGATTTCGTTGATTAAAATGAAAGGAAAAAGAATTTTATTCATGTTCTTTATAAAATGATGTCTTAAGGAGAAGATATGACTTTCTTTCAGAAACATAAATTATTAAATTATTGGAAGAATATTTAAAATAAAGAATTTTAATTGGATGTATCTTAAAATTAAGCAATTAAGTATATTAATAAACAATTAAATGTAGGATAGATAATTTAGTTAAATTACATTTTAGAAAGATGGGATTCATGACCTTGGATACATAAAAACTTGTCACTTTCTTTATAAAAAATGTTAATAAATTTTAGATTCAAGCTAATGATTTTAAAATTTCCATCTCAATAAAATTTATAAATTTTAATTCATTAATACTTATAAAATAAAAAAACATCATGCAAAAAAGGCAAATGAAGTAATAATAAAATTCATATAAAAAAATGGAGTAAATATAAGCAATAAGAGCGATTTACAAAACATCTGATAAGCCATTCTTATCAAGAGTTAAAACTGATATTGATAATAGAAAGGTATAAAAAATCAGAAAAAATTAATAAGAGCAAAAAAAAGTTAACCTTAATGTATAAAAAACAACAAAAAAAGGGAAATTTGATTTAAAAGTTTTGTAAAAATTAGCCAAAAATAAATTTATGCCTTGATTATATTAATGACTTATATTTATTTATTATATATATTTTTGGGGGAGACCGAATGGCTAGGAATTATTTAATATATGTAGAGTATATAATTACAAATATAATTATAATCCTCTTTATTTGATAAATTCATAAATTTTTGATACATTGAGTAACTTTATTTAATGGAATATTTTGACTTTGGTTTAATATTGATAACCAAACTATGAATTTTTGACTTGATAATGGTTTAGGATTATCTGAATTTCTAATCTATAATGATACCAGTTTCTAGTGTTTTATTAGGACAGTTCTATACTGACATGGTATAAATAATTTTATGTATGATATTTTATTATTAGATTTAATTATTAAATAAAATTTATAAGAGATCAGTTAAAAATAGGGGTTGGGGTTGGGGTTGGGGTTGGGGTTGGGGTTGGGGTTGGGGTTGGGTTGGGGTTGGGGTTGGGGTTGGGGTTGGGGTTGGGGTTGGGGTTGGGATTTTTAATAAATAATGTAATTAAAAATTAGATAAGAATCCTAATAATTAAAATATATATTACTTAATCCATAAAATCAAGATTATTAGTAGAAAATGTAAATTTAATAAATTGTATTTAAATTTATTGCTGATTAAAACAAAATATTTGATGGAAGATCATTTTAAAAATTAAATAAGGAAATATAATTTTTTAGAAATAGGTATACAAGATAACAATAATTTATTAAATATTTGAAGATACATTCTTAATATTTAGATTAATAAATTAAAATAAAAATTTGAAAAAGTAAAATTTTAAAATATACCTAAATATATTGATAAAAATAATCATTTTCTTTAATTGATATATTTCTATAATCAAGGAAAATAAATTAAAAAAGTTAATCAATTGAATGAATATTTATAATTATATTATAAATTATTATTATTTTATGAAATAGTCCTTATTTAAAAAAAATATACAAAATAAGAAGTCTGTAATTTAATAAAAGTAAAAACCTTTTCCATAAGTATTTTAAATTTAAATCTAATAATTAAACAATTAATAAATAAAATATACTTCGAAATAAAATAATCTAAACTAAATATCATAAAAGTGTAATAAATATAAATAATAATTATAAAATAAACAATAAGCATGGATGATGCATGATAATAAATTAATTAAAAAAGTAATTTTACCATAGAAATAAATATTTTCAAATGATTAATTATACTCAATTACAAAATTAAATTTGCTATTATAAAGTAATATTACTCAAAATATAATTGGAGCATTAAATTTTATTAAATTATTATTGCTGTTCCTCAATAATTGATTCAAAATATTATTTCTCAATTATTTTCTAATTTTAGAACTATCTATTATAATTCATTTTAAATATTGGTTAAATATTTTTATTAATCTAGAAATAAAATAGATAAATAAATATTTAATAAATTAATTAGTATTTACTAACTTGAAATAAACTCATTGCATATTAATTATTAATAATTAGTAAAAATATATTTGAGAAGTAATTAATTTTAATTTAAATAAATATTGCTTAAAAATATTTAAAAAATAAAAAAAATTAATTTGACAGGTAAATAATATTAACAATATTTACAACATTATTTAAATAAATATAAAAATATAAAATAATTTAATTATTTAAATATAGAATTTATTGTATATTAAAATAAATTATATTCATTCTATAAATTAAGCAAATAATAAAATGATTTATAAAGAGTTTAAAAATATTTTTAAATTTTATAATTCTAATAAAAAGCTATAAAAAGAATTTAACAAGTTGCAATTAATTTTACTTATATGTATCCTATATAAAATAATTTAAAATTAATAAATAATTAGATAATACTTATAGATAATTTGTATTTTTTTATTTTATTAGGATAAATGAATATTTAGAAAATTGATCAAAAGTTTATAAAATATTTAATAATAACGAATCCTAAAAATATTCATAAATATTTAAAATAAGAAATTAAAGAAATAAATTTATAATATCCAATTTAAATATAGCATGTTATAAGTAAACCATATCTACTTTATAAACTAATCTAATTATTCTCTACAAATATCGTTTAATACATTAATTAATAAAAATTATATAAATATATAAATATATTATTTAGTAAAATAAATCCTGGGTCAATTTAATTATAAACAAAATTTATTAATTAATTAATTTAAAAATTTATTTCAGGATTTGGTTAGCCTATCTATTGTTATCTTTTTATTAATTTATTTCATTTCTGTAATCAACAAAAAATCCTTATTTAGTAGATATTTAAAAGATATATATTTTTATTGTAGTACTAAATTAAATTTATTCCTTAAAAATAATTAATAATCATAGATGAATAGATTATTATTAAAATAAAATAATGTATAAATATTTTATAGTAAAGTTAAATATAAATCGGTATGTTTCGTAAATATTTAAAATCCTTAATATATAAATGAATTATATAAATAAAAACACAATCAAAAAATAAATATTTCAATTAATTAACTTGAATAACTTTGTTTTATTAATCTCCTTTTCTTCATTGATTTCATTGATGATTAAATGCTTTTATAAATATATCTACTACAGAAAATGAAGCTTTTTTTAAAATTATTAATAAAATTATAATATTCAGCATTTATTATTTTATCTCTTAATTATTTTAAAATAGTTTTTTAATCAAGAATTTAATAGTTATTCTTTAGGAATTGATTAATTATTTTGATTTTGTTGAGCAATCTAATATTTACCCATTTTCCTTTTCATTAATTTAAATTTTAACTACTTAATAAATATAAAATTGCTTTTAAATTTAATTTATATTTACTGCTTATTTTTAATCAATAATGAATAATATTTACTTTTATCATTATCTTTTTATTATTTTTTTAAATAGTCCTTGTAGTAATCTTATTTATTGTATTTATTTTATTTTTATTTTATTAACTTTTTATTTTTATTTTAGATTTATATTTCAAATTAAATAGTATGTTTATTCAATTTTACATCACTTTAATGTTTATTCAATATGATATCAATTTTTTGATTAAATTTAATTTTATCATTAATTTAACAATTTATTTGTATTTATTCTCAAGATTTATCTTTTATTTTGAGAATAATTTTTTTTAAAATTTAACTAACTATTTAAGTGACTTTTGAGAATAATCAAATTTATAATATCTCAATTTCTTTTAATAAGCCTTTTATTTAGATGCTTTTTTAGCAATTTCTTCAATAGTTGATAAAACATTCAAATGAATATCATTCATGTATGATTTATCCATTTATTTGGCCTTAGCTTTCACTTGTTGGTATTGCATCTTATTTATAATATTAGAATTAATTTTTAATTAATATCAAATAATTAATGATTTAATTTTTATGAAAATAAAAACAAATAAATACCGAATAATAAATGTAATGATTTTAAACATTTATATAATTTGAAGTATAAAAATATTTATATTTAAAAAATAAAATTAATTCTAAAAAGAATGGTATCATTATCGGGAACATATATTAATATTAATTAATTGATAATATTTTGTAAAACATTAAAACAAATGGTTGCATTTTAGATTGGAAATTCAGTTGTTAAGATCATGGATTTTAACTTTATCAAAGCAGGGATTTTTATATGCTTTGAATGTTATAGGCCAAACAAACAATGTTTCTTAAAGCAAAATTATGAGTATGTGAATTGGAGGGTTGAATGAAGAATTTAATCAAATAAAAAAAATTAAAATATGAATATAAAACATTTCAAAGGAATTATTTTTAATGTCTCCTGGTAATGGGAAGGCTTTAATTGATAGAAATATTGGAAAAAAAAATGTATTAAAATTATTAATGATCCAGAAGTTCTTAATAAATTTGTAGGTTAATCATAAAAAAAGATAAGATAATTATTTTAATAACCTTAATTAGATTATATTTCAATGGAGATTTAAGTTTAATTATCTTTGATTAAATTGATGCTATTGCAATTAAGGTAATACTAATTTACAGTTGTAAATCAATTATTAACTAAAAAGGATGGTATTTAAAGTCCTGATAATTTTCTGATTATTGGATTAACTAATAGACTTGATTTAATTGATAAAGCTTTATTAAGACCAGGTCGATTTTAAGTTCATATTTAAATTGGTCTTCAAAATGAAATTGGTAGAAGAAATATATTTGATATTCATTTATTAAAGAAAATAATTTACTTGATAAAACTTTTGATCTTGATAAACTTGTAGAACTACAAAGAATTATACTGTAGCTGAAATTTAAGGATTGGTTAAAAATGATTGTCATTTTATTTATATTAAAATAAAAATTAATGTGATAATAAATTTATTAAAAAATAGTTAAATTAAACCTATGTTTGAGAATGATATTGATCATTTTTAAAAGATTTAATAAATTATTTGCACTACTTAATGATAATTGTCTTAAAAGATTGATTCCTTTATAAAAATTTCAAGCTATATTCAATATTTCAGATTTGGCTTAACAGGAAATGTTCTTAATGAATTAAAATATAAAAGAATATAAACAAATACACCTAAAAAACAAATTCATCCATTCAAAAGTAAAACAATTAAGAAAACTCATTGAAGAATACCGATAAGAAAAGAGGAAGAAAACAAGGATACAAGAAGAAGAAGAATTAATATTCCAACAAGCAGACATCAATAACTTAATTCATTGAATTAAAGTAAAGCCCTTCCAAACTCTCTGAGTGGTTGGGTCATTGATTATTATTATTATTATTATTATTATATTTATTAAAATAATGTTGTAAATACTGTTAATATTATTTACTTGTTAAATAATTATAAATATAAATATTCATTCAATCGATTAACTTTTTTAATTTATTTTCATCAATTATTTTGTAATTTTAATTAATAATGTCTTGATTCTAGAGATATATCAATTAAAGAAAATGATTATTTTTATCAATATATTTATCTTTTTCAAATTTTTATTTTATTTGTTTTAATATAATTTATTAATCTAAATATTAAGGGTGTATCTTCAAATATTTAATAAATTATTGTTATTTTGTATGCCTAATTCTAAAAAATTACATTTCCTTATTTAATTTTTAAAATTATCTTCCATCAACAAATATTTTATTATCTTTAAATCTTATCTATTTTTAAGTGTTTTAATCAGCAATAAATTTAAAAACAATTTATTAAATTTACGTTTTCTATTAATAGTCTTGATTTTATGGATTAAGTAATATAATATTTTAACTATTAGGATTCTTATCTAATTTTTAATTACATTATTTATTAAAAATAACTTTATCATTAATTTAGCCATTTTATTTGTATTTATTTTCAAGATTTTATCTTTTATCTTGAGAATAATTTACAACATTAATCAAATCATTCATTTTTTTTCCTTGATCATATTTTTTATTATCTTTAAATTAATAATTTAATAACTATTTTTATTAATTTTATATCTTTTGATTTTATTTCTTTTAATTTTATTCTTTGTTATTTTATTATTCTTTGTTATTTTATTATTCTTTTTTATTTTATTCCTTTTTATTTTATTCCTTTTTATCTTATTTTTATTATTCCTATTAATTTTATTCCTTTTTATATTATATCTTTTTATTTTATTCCTTATTATTTTATTGTTTTTATTGTTCCTTTTAATTTTATTCCTTTTTATTTTATTCCTTTTTATTTTATTCCTTTTTATTTTATTCCTTTTTATCTTATTTTTTATTGTTCCTATTAATTTTATTCCTTTTTATATTATACCTTGTTATTTTATTGTTCCTTTTAATTTTTTTCCTTGTTATTTTATTCCTTATTATTTTATTGTTTTTATTGTTCCTTTTAATTTTATTCCTTTTTATTTTATTCCTTTTTATTTTATTCCTTTTTATTTTATATTTATTGTTCCTATTAATTTTATTCCTTTTTATATTATACCTTGTTATTTTATTGTTCCTTTTAATTTTTTTCCTTGTTATTTTATTCCTTGTTATTTTATTCCTTATTATTTTATTGTTTTTATTGTTCCTTTTAATTTTATTCCTTTTTATATTATTGTTTCTTTGTATTTTATTCCTTTTTAATTGATTATTATTATTTTAATTTATCATTAATATCATATGGTTAGGTAAGTAAATCAATACTTTAATTCTATTTAATTTTTATATCCTTTTTTTTCTCATTGAATTATTAATTAAATAATTAAATATTTTGATTATTTTGATGTTCATCCAATCTAATATCACTTTTTTGATTAAATTTAACTCTATCATTAATTTAACCATTTTATTTGTAAACATTTTCAAGATTTTATCTTTTTTTTTGAGAATAATTTGCTACATTCATAAAATCATTCATCATTTTTCCTTTATCATATTTTTTATCTTCATCGAATTGATAGTTCAGAGATTATTTTTATTATCCAAAAATCACTTTTTTAGTTGTTTTAATCAATTATCTTGTCTATTAATCAACTTTATTTTATAAATTTTTAAGAAATTTTAATATATCTTTAGGCTAAAAATTGCTTGGATATTCAATTTTCCCATGATCTCTTTTATATAATTAAACTGAATTTTGAGCAATCATAAGTTGTAATCTTAATTGATCTTTTAATTATTTAAATGACTTTTGAGAATAATCAAACTTATCATAATATCCCAATTTCTTTTAATAAGCCTTTTATTTAGATGTTTTTTTAGCAATTTCCTCAATAGTTGATAAAACATTCAAAAGAATATCATTCATGTATGATTTATCCATTTATTTGGTCTTAGCTTTCATTTGTTGGTTATATTTCATTATATTTATATAATTAGAATTAATTTTATTATATACTAAAACAGTAAAATTTATTCTTATAAATATAACAAACAGTGTAAAAAGTTTAAAGTACATTAATAATATATGTTTCATGCTTATATAAAGAAATTTGTATATATATATTTGAATTAATCTGTAGAATTTTAAGGATGAATACAAAGACCTCAGATTTCTCAACCCCGGTCAACAAATGGCACCCACACTGATAAATAAGGCTCAAAAAGATGGTGAAGCACCCCAAAATGCTAAAAAATGATATCTATAAAATAATATTTTACATTTAGCTTATATATATTAATAAAATTGAAATATTTAATTATCTAATCGAATTTAATTAATAATTGTTTTACTTTTGAATGGATGAGTTTGTTTTTTAGGACCAGTCTTTGTATTTGTTTATATTCTTTTGGCTACTATAGATGCCAATGTGGTTGTACCATGAAGAACCATTAATCAATATATTGTATTTTTTAATAGATGAATTTATAATTTTTTAGGAAAATTATTTAAATCTTTAACTATACAAAATAATCTTTTTTTATTAAATCTTTTAAAAATGATCAATATCATTCCCAAACATAGGTTTAATTTAACTATAAGCTTTATCAAAATATTCCATTTTAATAAATTTATTATCACATTAATTTTTATTTTAATATAAATAAAATGAACAAGCATTTTTAACCAATCCTTAAATTTCAGCTCCAGTATAATTCTTTGTAGTTCTAACAAGTTTATTAAGATCAAAAGTTTTATCAAGTAAATTATTTTCTTTAATACTTTGCAAATGAATATCAAATATATTTCTTCTACCAATTTCATTTTGAAGACCAATTTAAATATGAACTTAAAATCGACCTGGTCTTAATAAAGCTTTATCAATTAAATCAAATTAATTTAGCATTATTCTAATTAACTTCGTGATTAATTTAATTTAATTTTATTTATACGTATTTTACTAGATTCAAGCTTATCCATATTTATGCTTTAAGCATAAATTCAAATAAATAACTTAACTAGTAATAATCTATTTATCTAATGGATTAATAACATTATTTAATAATTATGAAAATTATATATAATAAAAATTAATTCTAATTATATGTATTATCAAAAAGTTAATACAAAGACAAAATAAATGGATAAATCATACATGAATGATATTCTAGTGAATTTTTTATCCACCATTTAGGAAATTGCTAAACAAATTAAAAAATAAAAGTCTTATTAAAAGAAATTAGGATATTATGATAAGTTTGATTATTCACAAAAGTCACTTAAATAGTTAAAAGATCAGTTAAAAGTGCAGCTTATGGTAGTACTCAAAATTCAGTTTAATTGTATAAAAGGGATCATGTTAGAATAGACTACCCTAGTAATTTTGGGCTTAAATAAATTTTTTTCTTAAAAATTTATATGATTATATAGTTGATTAATAGATAAGATATTTGATTGATATAACTTTTATTCTAATTAAGGGATAATTAAAATAAAAATTGAATTTTTAATTTTAGGATAATAAAAACTATGATAAAGGAAAAATGATGAATGATTTTATTAATGTTGCAAATTATTCTCAGAATAAAAGATAAAACCTTTAAAATGTTTACAAATAAAATGGCTAAATTAATGATAGAATTAAGTTTAATCAAAAAAGTGATATTAGATTGGATGAACATCAAAATAATCAAAATATTGAATATACTAATCAGCAACTTAAACTATTATAGTAATATAAAAAACAACAACTATAAAAAATTAAAAACTAAAAGCTTTCTAATTAAATGTAAATTTAATTTAAGTTTATTGATGGATATAACATGTAAAAATCAATACAATTTATAGATAATAAAGTAGTAATTGATGGTATGGCATTCTAAAAAATAATTAAATAAATGAAATGTTTTAAAATTGTTGATACAATAACTTATTTAATATTTGAAAAAACATCCTTAATATATAGATTAACAAAAAATATTAAAGTAATTATATTAAAAAAATATTAATTTTCAATATACTCAACAATATTTCAATAGATTTATTCATTTTCTTGAATTTATATATCTTTAAAGTCAAAATATTATTAATAAAGAATTTAAAGTAATTGACGCAGCTAAATTATATAACTTAATCTATTGCTCTCACCATCACCATCATCATTGAAATTATTATTATTTTATTTAATTAAAAATATATTAATGCTATAGATTGTTTTAAATAAAGAAAAAATTTACTATCTTATAAAATCTCTAACTTGTTTTGAAAAAAATTAAATTACCAATCTAATATACAAACAAAATTTTAATATTTCAAAAATTAAATATTTAGTTATGTTTTAGATCTACAATAATTTTTCTTGAAATTGAATTAATATAAATCAATAACCAAATTTGCTTCTTTATAAATTGAAATAAATTTACTATAATAAAATTCTCTAAAGATAAATAATATATATATATTCAATATAAAAAAGTAATAAAAAAATGAGAATTTAAAATAATCATAACCCTCTTTAGTTAGCTAAATTTATAAATTTCTGCATACATTTAGTAACTGTATTCAATGGAATATTATATGATTGACCTAATATAGATAATCCATGTAAAAATCCCTGACTTGATAATTTTTGAAAATCATGATTTTAGCAGCTGAATTTCCAATCTAATATACAAGCAGGTTTCCTACAACTTTAACATCTTAAATTCAAAGACTAAAAATTCATTTATGTTTTAGACCCACACTTTGCATGGTACCAATAGCTGGGTTAATTATTGGGGCAGTTGTATACTGGGCATGCTATATATAGTTTATAATATTCCATTATTAATTATGTGTGACTAGAATTAATTTTGAAATATTAATATTCACTTAAAATTATTTGTTTATGATTATTATTTTTGTTATTGATAATATATGCTCAATGTGAGTTATGATAAATTAATTAATTTATGAGATTCAAATTATTTTATATAAATTAGTATATTGATGAACAAAATAATATTAAAATAGAAGCATGTAGAAGATATTTATTAAAATTATTGAAGAATTAATTATGAAATGAAAAATTAAAATTAATTCTAATATAATATAATATAAATTAATAAATGTTTCAAAAAGTAAATGTAAAGACTAAATAAATGGATAAATCATATATGAATGATATAATTTTGAATGTTTTATCAACCATTTAAGAAATTGCTAAACAAACTTCAAAATAAAAGACTTATTAAAAGAAATTGGGATATTATGATAAATTTAATTATTCACAAAAGTCTCTTAAATAATTAAAAGATCAGTTAAAAATACAGCTTATGGTGGCTCAAAATTCAGTTTAATTATATAAAAAAAATCATGGAAAAATTGATTACCCAAGTAATTTTAACACTAAATAAATTGCTAAATTTCTTAATAATCTTGTTGAAAAAGTTGATTATTAAACATAAGAATTGATGAAGACAGCTAATAAAGTAATTATGGGTGATAAAAAATAATTATTAAATTATCATTTTTAAGATAATAAAAACTATGATAAAGGAAAAATGATGAATGATTTTATAAATGTGGCAAATTATTCTCAGAATCAAAGATAAATTCTTGAAAATGCTTACAAACAAAATGGTTAAATTAATGATAGAGTTAAATTTAATCAAAAAAGTAATATTAGATTGGATGAACATCAAAATAATGCTCACTTAATTAATAAAAAACTTTAAAATAAACATTAAAATCATAAATAGCATTAACATAAACATATGTAAATTTAATAAGCTACCTTCAAATTTTATGATTATTATAAATAATAAAAATAAATACGTTTTAAAGACAATAAAATATTCATTGATAATAAAATATATTAAAAAATAAGTAAATAAATGGATAAATTTAAAATTAATGGAACAAATTAAAAAGGACTTATTAATTATTTAAAATAACATTCTGAATATTTAGATGAATAAAAAATATTAAAATAACTCAAAAAAAGACTTAAAAATATCAATTATTTTTAAATATAACATTATATTAATAAGAATAGTAACTTTCTATAATTGATTTATTTATAAAATAAAAATGTGATTAATTCTAATTATAAAATAGATGCAAACAAATTAAAAAAGTTAATTTAATGATACATTAATATTTTATTATTATAAACATTTTCTTTTAATATATATATATTAGGACAATCAATTATCACATTAAACTAGTTAGATGAAATAGATATATATTTATAATTATTATAATGATTTTATATTATATTTTTATGTAAATTAATTAAATCATAATCATCTTTGATTTGATAAATTCATAAATTTTTGCATACATTTAGTGACTTTATTTAATGGAATATTTTGTGATTGTCCTAATACTGATAATCCATGCAAGAATCCCTGACTTGATAATTTTTGAAAATCATGATTTTAACAACTAAATTTCCAATCTAGTATGCATGATGGTACTCTACAATCTTAACATCTTAATCTAATGATTAAATATTTAATTAAGTTCTAGCTCCACAATTATAATGCTACCAATAACTAGGTGTTTTATTAGGACAGTTGTATACTGGACATGGTATAAATAATTTTATGTATGATATTTTATTATTAGATTTAATTATTAAATAAAATTTATTCTATTTTATATATAAAATATGTAAATGTCAAGAAAAATAAATGGATAAATCATATATGAATGAGATTATTTTAAATGCTTTATCTACTATAGAAGAAATTGCTAAACAAAATTCAGGATCTTATAAGAAAATATTGGGATATTATGATAAATTTGATTATTCAATAAAAACAATTTAGTAATTAAAAGATCAGTTAAAAATACAACTTATGGTTGTCAAAATTCTGTTTTTTTAATTATATAAAAAAGATTATGGAAAAATTGATTATCCAAGTAATTTTGAGCTTAAAGATTTAAAATTACTTTTTATAAAATAAAGTTGATTAATAGACAATAAAATTGATGCAAAATATAATTTTGGGTTAATAAAAATATGGATAAATATTTAGCAAAAGCATAAATTTGAATAATATATATATTTTATTTAATTATTCAAACATTAGAAAAGAAAAATTAACTAAATATTTATGATTCATTGTCAATTTATTGTTATTAAATTTGTTCGGTAATAAATTAATTAAATTATATTAAATTGTTATCAGTAATTAATAGTTATAATAATTATCAGTTTCAACATTTCCATAATTTATTATGCTTTTGTTACGTCACTTTCATTGGGAATGACGTAACAAAAGCATAACAACTTATCCCATTGTTAATCAGAAAATAATAAAAAATGAAAAATATTAAAACTCTTCAGTAAATTAATACCCTTAAAGATTTATAGTTTAAACATCAAATAACTAAAAAATGCATTAATAAAATGAATTTAAATAAATTTTTTTAATTTTTTTTTCATTATTTTTAAATAATTTCATAATATATATACAATATTCAAATTTATGTTTTTGCTAAATATTTATCCATAGTTATTAAATTATTAATTTAAAGATAATAAAAAATATGATCAAGGAAAAATGATGAATGATTTTATTAATGTTGCAAATTATTCTCAAGATAAAAGATAAAATCTTGAAAATAAATACAAATAAAATGGTTAAATTAATGATAAAGTTATTTTTAATATATAATGTAATTAAAAATTAGATAAGAATCCTAATAGTTAAAATATTATATTACTTAATCCATAAAATACAAGATAACCATAATTTATTAAATATATGAAGATACATCAGATTAATAAATTATATTAAAACAAATAAAATAAAAATTTGAAAAAGATATATAAATATATTGATAAAAATAATCATTTTCTTTAATTGATATATCTCTATAATCAAGGCATTATTAATTAAGATTACAAAATAATTGATGAAAATAAATTAAAAAAATTAATCGATTGAATGATATTAATTATATATTATAAATTATTTATATTTTATAAAATAGTCCTTATTTAAAAGAAATAAACAAAAAATTTAATAAAAGTAAAAACCTTTTCCATAAGTATTTTAAATTTAAATCTAATAATTAAACAATTAATAAATAAAAAATACTTCAAAATAAAATAATCTAAACTAAATATCATAAAAGTGTTAATAATTAGTAAAAATATATTTGAGAAGTAATTAATTTTAATTTAAATAAATATTGCTTAAAATATTTAAAAAATAAAAAAGATTGATTTGACAGGTAAATAATATTAACAGTATTTACAACATTATTTAAATAAATATAAAAATATAAAATAATTTAATTATTTAAATATAGAATATATTGTATATTAAAATAAATTATATTCATTCTACAAATTAAGAAATAATAAAATGATTTATAAAAAATTTAAAAATATTTTTAAATTTTATAATTCTAATAAAAATCTACAAAAGAATTTAACAAATCGCAATTAATTTTACTTATATGTATCCTATATAAAATAATTTAAATTAATAAATAATTAGATAATACTTATATATAATTTGTATTTCTTTATTTTATTAGGATAAATGAATCCTAAAAATATTCATAAATATTTAAAATAAGAAATTAAAGAAATAGATTTATAATATCCAATTTAAATATAGCATGTTATAAGTAAACCATATCAAATTTATAAACTAATCTAAAAATATTGTTTAATACATTAATTAATAAAAATTATATAAATATATAAATATAATATTTAGTAAAATAAATCCTGGGTCAATTTAATTATAAACAAAAATTATTAATTAACTAATTTAAAAAGTTTATTTTAGGATTTGGTTAGCCTATCTATTTAGTAGATATTTAAAAGATATATATTTTTATAAATTAAATTTATTCCTTAAAAATAATTAATAATCATAGATGATTAAAATGTATAAATAATGTATAACAAAGTTAAATATAAGTAGGTGTGTTTCGTAAATATTTAAAATCCTTAATATATAAATGAATTATATAAATAAAAACGCAATCAAATAATAAATTTAAATATTTCATTTAATTAACTTGAATAACTTTGTTTTATTAATCTCCTTTTTTTCATTTATGATTAAATGCTTTTATAAATATATCTACTACAGAAAATGAAGTTTTTTTTTAAAATTATTAATAGAATTATAATATTCAGCATTTATTATTTTATCTCTTAATTATTTTAAAATAGTTTTTTAATCAAGAATTTAATAGTTATTCTTTAGGTAATTGATTAATTATTTTGATTTTGTTGAGGCTATCTAATATTTACCCATTTTCCTTTTCATTAATTTAAATTTTAACTTAATAAATATAAAATTGTTTTTAAATTTAATTTATATTTAGTGTTTTTTTTAATCAATAAATGAATAATATTTATTTTTATCATGATCTTTTTATTATTTTTTTAAATTTTGTTAGTCTTAAACTTATTTCTTATAGTAATCTTATTTATTGTATTTATTTTATTTTTATTTTATTAACTTTTAATTGTTATTTTAATTTTAGATTTATATTTCAAATTAATTAGTATGTTTATTCAATTTTACTTCATTTTAATGTTTATTCAATATAACATCACTTTTTTGATTAAATTTAACTTTATCATTAATTTAACCATTTTATTTGTATTTATTCTCAAGATTTTATCTTTTATTTTGAGAATAATTTGCAACATTAATAAAATCATTCATCATTATCTCATTATCATATTTTTTATCATCTTTAAATTAATAGTGCAATGTTTGTATTTATTTACCTAAAATCACATTTTAAACTGTTTTAAACAAATATTTAGTCTATTAATCAACTTTATCTTATAAATTTTTAAGGAATTTTAATATATCTTTAGGCTGAAAATTGCTCGGATAATCAATTTTTCCATGATCTCTTTTAAATAATTAAACTGAATTTTGAGCAATCATAAGTTGTAATCTTAATTGATCTTTTAACTATTTAAGTGACTTTTGAGAATAATCAAATTTATCATAATATCCCAATTTCTTTTAATAAGTCTTTTATTTAGATGTATTTTTAGCAATTTCTTCAATAGTTGATAAAACATTCAAAAGAATATCATTCATGTATGATTTATCCATTTATTTAGTCTTAGCTTTCACTTGTTGATATTGCATCATATTTATAAATAGTAGAATTAATTTTTAATTTTAATTAATAATTAATGGTTTAATTTTTATGTTTAAAATAAAAACAAATAAATATTGAATAATAAATGTAATGTATCGATTTTTAATATTTATGTAATTAGAAGTATAAAAATATTTATATATAAAAAATAAAATTAATTCTATTGAGTATAATAAATAAGAATGTTTTATTATAACAAAGAAGATGACTAAATAAAATCATAAGTATCAAGAGTATCAATCTCTAAGTCTAACAACAACAGATGGAGAAATGAAAATTAATTTTCTAATTCAACTTTACATAGATTAAGAATAGCTTGTCCTGTATGGAATTGCTACAAAAAAGATAGAATAAATGAATGGTATCATTCTAAGGATAATGGTTAAACATATCTTAATATTGATTAATTGACAATATTTTGTAACACATGTAAAACAAATGGTTGCATTTTAGATTGGAAATTCAGTTGTTAAGATCATGGATTTTAACCTTTATCAAAACAGGGATTTTTATATGCCTTAAATGTTATAGGTCAAACAAACAATGTTTCTTAAAGCAAAATAAAGAAATGTATGACAAAATTCACATAATTATGCAATTAACGAAACATTTGATTTATTATTATTATTATATCATATTAATAATTATAAGAATAAATTATATTAATTAAAAAATGTAAATGGACTTCAAAAGTATGGGAATTGGAGGGTTGAATGAAGAACTTAATCAAATAATAAGAAGAGCTTTGGCATCAAGATTATTAAATAAAAAAAAATTAAAATAGTTGAATATAAAACATGTCAAAGGAATTATTTTATATGGTCCCCCTGGTAATGGGAAGACTTTAATTGCTAGAAATATAGGTCAACATATATTAAAAGCTAAATCTATTAAGATTATTAATGGTCCAGAAGTACTTAATAAATTTGTAGGTTAAGCATAAAAAAAGATTAGATAATTATTTTAATAACCTTAATTAGATTATATTTCATATGGAGATTGAAGTCCACTTCATTTAATTATCTTTGATTAAATTGATGCTATTGCAAAATAAAGATGTTAAGGTAATGCTAATTTCGGAACTGATACAGTTGTAAAAGTCCTGATAATTTTTTGATTATTGGATTAACTAATAGACTTGATTTAATTGATAAAGCTTTATTAAGACCAGGTCGATTTTAAGTTCATATTTAAATTGGTCTTCAAAATGAAATTGGTAGAAGAAATATATTTGATATTCATTTGCAAAGTATTAAAGAAAATAATTTACTTGATAAAACTTTTGATCTTGATAAACTTGTTAGAACTACAAAGAATTATACTGGAGCTGAAATTTAAGGATTGGTTAAAAATGCTTGTTCATTTTATTTATATTAAAATAAAAATTAATGTGATAATAAATTTATTAAAATGGAATATTTTGATAAAGCTTATAGTTAAATTAAACCTATGTTTGGGAATGATATTGATCATTTTTAAAAGATTTAATAAAAAAAGATTATTTTGTATAGTTAAAGATTTAAATAATTATACTCTAATCTCATAAATATTCCTAAAAAATTTATAAATTCATCTATTAAAAAATACAATATATTGATTAATGGTTCTTCAGGGTCTGGTTCAACCACATTGGCATCTATAGTAGCCAAAAAAACATAATTCTCATATGTTAAATTTATTTCAAATGATCAATTTATAGGTATGAACTAACAACAAAAGATAAATAAAATGATAAAAATATTTTAATATGCTCATAAAATATAAGATTCTTGTGTTGTATTAGATAGACTTTAAAGATTAATTGAATATGTTGATTTAAATATGCACTTTTCAAATTATATTCTACAAAATATTTAATCTTCTTAAATAAAGCTAATACATATAAATAATCTAAAGCAATGATCATTTGCACTACTAATGATATTAATTGTCTTAAAAGATTAAATTCCTTTATAAGAATTTCAAGCTATATTCAATATTTCAGATTTGGCTTAACAAGAAGTAAATGTTATTATCAATGAATTAAACAAATACAAAGACTGGCCCTAAAAACAAACTCATCCATTCAAAAGTAAAACAATTAAGAAACTTAAATTGGATTAGATAATTGAATATTCATTAAATTTTATTAATATATATAAGTTAAATTTAAAAATATTGTTTTATAGATACTTTTTTTAGAATTTTTTTTTCACCATCCTTTTGCCTTATTTATCAGTGTGGATGCCATTTGTTGGCGGGGTTGACAGATCTGAGGTCTATGTATTAAATCCTTAAAAATCTATAGATTATTCAAATTTATATAATTTCTCAAATTTCTTTTTATAAGCATGAAACATTTCATTATTATATACTTTAAACTGTTTACACTGTTTGTTTATTTATAAGAATAAATTTTACCATTTTAGTATATAATAAAATTAATTCTAATTATATAAATATAATGAAATATAACCAACAAGTGAAAGCTAAGAGGGGTTGGGGTTGGGTTGGGGTTGGGGTTGGGGTTGGGGTTGGGGTTGGGGTTGGGGTTGGGGTTGGGGTTGGGGTTGGGGTTGGGGTTGGGGTTGGGTAAAAGAAATTGGGATATTATGATAAGTTTGATTATTCTCAAAAGTCATTTAAATAATTAAAAGATCAATTAAGATTACAACTTATGATTGCTCAAAATTCAGTTTAATTATATAAAAGAGATCATGGGAAAATTGAATATCCAAGCAATTTTTAGCCTAAAGATATATTAAAATTTCTTAAAAATTTATAAGATAAAGTTGATTAATAGACAAGATAATTGATTAAAACAACTAAAAAAGTGATTTTAGGATAATTAAAATAATCTCTGAACTATCAATTCGATGAAGATAAAAAATATGATAAAGGAAAAATGATGAATGATTTTATGAATGTAGCAAATTATTCTCAAAAAAAAAGATAAGATCTTGAAAATGTTTACAAATAAAATGGTTAAATTAATGATAGAGTTATATTTAATCAAAAAAGTGATAAATTGGATGAACATCAAAATAATAAAAATATTTAATTATTTAATTAACAATTCAATGAGAAAAAAATGGATACAAAAATTAAATAGAATTAAAATATTGATAAGGATAAATTAAAATAATAATCAATTAAAAAAAAATAAAATACAAAGAAACGATAATATAAAAAGGAATAAAAGAAAAAAGAATAAAATTAATAGAAACAATAAAAACAATAAAATAATAAGGAATAAAATAACAAGGAAAAAAAATAAAAGGAATAATAAAAATAAGATAAAAAGGAATAAAAGATATAAAATTAGGATTAAAAGAAGCTTAATTAAATACAAAGTTAATAAGTTAATTTTTTATTTTTTGACGAAAATAAGGTTTAAAGATAGATAAAATTTATAAATAGTAAAATATTTATTGAAAAAAAATAGTATTAAAAATTATTTTACTAAATGGACTAATTTAAAATAAGGTAAACCAATTCATAATTTATTGATTATTTGAAATAACATCCTGAATATATTGATTAAACAAAGATGATAGAAATGATAAAAAATTAAAATTGGAATATAAATTATATTGAAAATTTTTTCAATTCATTAAATTTTTTAATTCGAGTATATTTAGTTCATAAGTAAATTATTAATTAAAACCAATTAGTCAATTAGAAAAAATATCTCAAGCTAATCAAGTGAATATCTTCATTATTATTTCATTATATTTTTCTATATCTTGATTAAATCTTATATAAATTATTAAATATTAATTAATAAAGATTCAATAATATTTAGATATCTATTTGTTTAATTTGATTAAGAAGTTGGGGTTGGGGTTGGGGTTGGGTTGGGGTTGGGGTTGGGGTTGGGGTTGGG